>NW_026894527.1:0-113862 GCF_032452875.1 Bos javanicus
CACGTGGCTGATCATACACTGATCACCTGCTGGTCATGCACAGATCACGCGAAATCTGAGCTGATCACGTAGCTATCATGAACTGATCACCTGGCTGATCATGCACTGATCACGTGGCTGATCATGCACTGATACCGTGACTGAGCATGGACTGATCACATGACTATCATGTAGTGATCACGTGACTTAATGGCGCTGATGTGACTGATCATGCGCTGATCATGTTTGCTATCATACACTGATCATGTGCCTCTGGAGGCAATAAACAAAGAGCTGAGTAGGCACGAATCAAACAGTCAGCAGGCAATAATCATGGAACTCAGGTGTGAGGAATCATGCTGCTCAGCTGGCAATAATCAAGCAGCTGAGCAGGCAGGAATTACGCAGCACAGCTGATAATTGTCAAGCAGATGACAGGCAGGAATCGTGCAGCTCAGCTGGCAATTATCAAGCAGATGAGCAGCGGTAATCACGCAGCTCAGCAGGCCCAGATCACGTGACTGAGCATGCACTGTTCACGTGGCTGATCATCACTGATCACGTGACTGATCATGCACTGATCATGGCTATCATGCACTGATCACGTGGCTGTCATACACTGATCACGTGGCTGATCATGCACTGATCACGTGGCTGATCACCACTGATCGCGTTCTGGCTATCATGCACTGATCATGGCTGATCATGCACTGATCACGTGACTGATCATGCACTGATCATCTGGCTATCATGCACTCATCAACTGGCTGATCATGCACTGATCACGTGGCTGATCATACACTGATCACGTTGATCATTTCATCACGTCTATATGTACACTGATCATGACTGCCCATGCACTGATCACCGGATGATCATACACTGATCATGTGGCTGATCATGCACTGATCACGTGGCTATCATGCACTGATCACGCGGCTGATCATGCAATGATCACGTGGCTACCATGCACTGGTCACGTGGCTGATCATGCACTGATCACGTAATTGATCATGCACTGATCACGGTGACTATCATGCACTGATCACGTGACTGATCATGCACTGATCACGTGACTGATCATGCACTGATCACGTGGCTATCATGCACTACTCACGTGGCTGATCATGCAATGATCATGTAGCTACCATGTACTGGTCACGTGACTGATCATACACCCATCAGGTGACTGATCATGCACTGATCACGTGGCTATCATGCACTGATCACGTGGCTGATCATGCACTGATCACGTGCCTGATCATGCACTGATCACGTGACTGATCATGCACTGATCACGTGCTGATCATGCACTGATCATGGCTGATCATGCACTGATCACGTGGCTGATCATGCACTGATACACGTGACTGAGCATGGACTGATCACATGACTATCATGTAGTGATCACGTGACTTAATGGCGCTGATCATGTGACTGATCATGCACTGATCATGTTTGCTATCATACACTGATCATGTTCTGGAGGCAATAAACAAAGAGCTGAGTAGGCACGATCAAACAGTCAGCAGGCAATAATCATGGAACTCAGGTGTGAGGAATCATGCTGCTCAGCTGGCAATAATCAAGCAGCTGAGCAGGCAGGAATTACGCAGCACAGCTGGCAATTGTCAAGCAGATGACAGGCAGGAATCGTGCAGCTCAGCTGGCAATTGTCAAGCAGATGAGCAGACGGTAATCACGCAGCTCAGCAGCCCAGATCACGTGACTGAGCATGCACTGTTCACGTGGCTGATCACACTGCTGATCACGTGACTGATCATGCACTGATCACGTGGCTATCATGCACTGATCACGTGGCTGATCATACACTGTTCACGTGTCTGACCATGCACTGATCACGTGGCTGATCATGCACTGCTCACGTAACTGATCATGCACTGATCACGTGGCTGATCATGCACTGATCACGTGGCTGATCATGCACTGTTCACGTGGCTGATCATGCACTGATCACGTGACTGATCATGCACTGATCACTGGCTATCATGCACTGATCACGTGGCTATCATGCACTGATCACGTGGCTGATCATGCACTGATCACGTGGCTGATCATGCACTGATCACGTCTATATCATGCACTGATCACGTGACTGCCCATGATGCACTGATCACGTGGCTGATCATGCACTGATCACGTGAGATCATGCACTGATCACGTGGCTATCATGCACTGCTCACGCTGATCATGCAATGATCACGTAGCTACCATGTACTGGTCACGTGACTGATCATGCACTGATCACGTAAATGATCATGCACTGATCACGTGACTGATCATGCACTGATCACGTGACTGATCATGCACTGATCACGTGGCTATCATGCACTGATCACGTGGCTGATCATGCACGATCACGTAGCAACCATGCACTGATCACGTGGCTGATCATGCACTGATCACGTAATTGATCATGCACTGATCACGTGGCCTTCATGCACTGATCACGTGGCTGATCACACACTGTATCACGTGACTGATCATGCACTGATCACGTGGCTGATCATGCACTGATCACGTGGCTATCATGCACTGATCACGTGGCTGATCACCATGATCACATGACTGATCATGCACTGATCACGTGGCTATCATGCACTGATCACGTGGCTGATCATGCACTGATCACGTGGCTGATCATGCAATGATCCGTAGCTGCCATATGCTGATCACGTGACTGATCATGCACTGATCACGTGACTGATCATGCACTGATCACGTGACTGATCATGCACTGATCACGTGACTGATCATGCACTGATCACGTGACTGATCATGCACTGATCAGTGGCTATCATGCACTGATCACGTGGCTGATCATGCACTGATCACTGGCTATCATACTGATCACGTGACTGATCATGCACTGATCACGTGACTGATCATGCACTGATCACGTGGCTGATCATGCACTGATCACGTGGCTGATCATGCACTGATCACGTGACTGATCATGCACTGATCACGTGACTGATCATGCACTGATCACGTGGCTATCATGCACTGATCACGTGGCTGATCATGCACTGATCACGTGCTGATCATGCACTGATCACGTGACTGATCATGCACTGATCACGTGACTGATCATGCACTGATCACGTGGCTATCATGCACTGCTCACGTGGCTGATCATGCAATGATCATGTAGCTACCATGTACTGTCACGTGACTGATCATACACTGATCACGTGACTGATCATGCACTGATCACGTGGCTATCATGCACTGATCACGTGACTGATCATGCACTGATCACGTGGCTATCATGTGCACTGATCACGTGACTGATCATGAACTGATCACGTGGCTATCATGCACTGATCACGTGGCTGATCATGCACTGATCACGTGGCTGATCATGCACTGATACGTGACTGATCATGCACTGATCACGTGCTATCATGCACTGATCACGTGGCTATCATGCACTGCTCACGTGGCTGATCATGCACTGATCACGTAGCTACCATGTACTGGTCACGTGACTGATCATGCACTGATCACGTGACTGATCATGCACTGATCACGTGGCTATCATGCACTGATCACGTGACTGATGCATGATCACGTATATCATCACACTGATCACGTGGCTGATCATGCACTGATCACGTGCGTCATGCACTGATCACGTGACTGATCATGCACTGATCATGGCTGATCATGCACTGATCACGTGACTGATCATGCACTGATCACGTGACTGATCATGCACTGATCACGTGACTGATCATGCAGTCACGTGGCTATCATGCACTGCGTGGCTGATCATGCAATGATCATGTAGCTACCATGTACAGGTCACGTGAATGATCATACACCCATCAGGTGACTGATCATGCACTGATCACGTGGCTATCATGCACTGATCACGTGGCTGATCATGCACTGATCACGTGCTGATCATGCACTGATCACGTGACTGATCATGCACTGATCACGTGCTTGATCATACACTGATCACGTGACTGATCATGCACTGATCACGTGGCTGATCATGCACTGATCACGTGACTGAGCATGGACTGATCACATGACTATCATGTAGTGATCACGTGACTTAATGGCGCTGATCATGTGACTGATCATGCTGATCATGTTTGCTATCATACACTGATCATGTGCCTCTGGAGGCAATAAACAAAGAGCTGAGTAGGCACGAATCAAACAGTCAGCAGGCAATAATCATGGAACTCAGGTGTGAGGAATCATGCTGCTCAGCTGGCAATAATCAAGCAGCTGAGCAGGCAGGAATGCATGGCAGCTGGCAATTGTCAAGCAGATGACAGGCAGGAATCGTGCAGCTCAGCTGGCAATTGTCAAGCAGATGAGCAGACAGTAATCACGCAGCTCAGCAGGCCCAGATCACGTGACTGAGCATGCACTGTTCACGTGGCTGATCATACACTGATCACGTGACTGATCATGCACTGATCACGTGGCTATCATGCACTGATCACGTGGCTGATCATACACTGTTCACGTGACTGATCATGCACTGATCACGTGGCTGATCATGCACTGATCACGTGGCTGATCATGCACTGATCACGTGGCTGATCATGCACTGATCACGTGGCTGATCATGCACTGATCACGTGGCTGATCATGCACTGATCACGTGGCTGATCATGCACTGATCACGTGGCTGTCATGCACTGATCACGTGGCTGATCATGCACTGATCACGTGACTGATCATGCACTGATCATCTGGCTGTGCACTGATCACGTGGCTATCATGCACTGATCACGTGGCTGATCATGCACTGATCACGTGCTGATCATGCACTGATCACGTCTGATCATGCACTGATCACGTGATCATGCACTGATCACGAATGATCATGCACTGATCATGTGACTGATCATGCACTGATCACGTGGCTATCATGCACTGATCACGTGGCTGATCATGCACGATCACGTGGCAACCATGTACTGTCACGTGACTGATCATGCACTGATCACGTAATTGATCATGCACTGATCACGTGCTGATCATGCACTGATCACGTGACTGATCATGCACTGATCACGTGACTGATCATGCACTGATCACGTGGCTATCATGCACTACTCACGTGGCTGATCATGCACTGATCACGTAGCTATCATGCACTGATCACGTGACTGATCATGCACTGATCACGTGGGATCATGCACTGATCACGTGGCTGATCATGCACTGATCACGTGGCTGATCATGCACTGATCACGTGCCTGATCATGATCACGTGACTGATCATGCACTGATCACGTGGCTATCATGCACTGATCACGTGGCTGATCATGCACTGATCACGTGGCTGATCATGCACTGATCACCGTGACTGATCATGCACTGATCACGTGCTATCATGCACTGATCACGTGGCTATCATGCACTGATCACGTGGCTGATCATGCTGATCATGTAGCTATCATGCACTGATCACGTGACTGATCATGCACTGATCACGTGACTGATCATGCACTGATCACGTGGCTGATCATGCACTGATCACGTGACTGATCATGCACTGATCACGTCTATATCATGCACTGATCACGTGACTGATCATGCACTGATCACGTGGCTGATCATGCACTGATCACGTGACTGATCATGCACTGATCACGTGGCTGATCATGCACTGATCACGTGACTGATCATGCACTGTTCACGTGACTGATCATGCACTGATCACGTGACTGATCATGCACTGATCACGTGGCTATCATGCACTACTCACGTGGCTGATCATGCAATGATCATGTAGCTACCATGTACTGGTCACGTGACTGATCATACACCCATCAGGTGACTGATCATGCACTGATCACGTGGCTATCATGCACTGATCACGTGGCTGATCATGCACTGATCACCTGCCTGGTCATGCACTGATCACGTGACTGATCATGCACTGATCACGTGGCTGATCATGCACTGATCACGTGGCTGATCATGCACTGATCACGTGGCTGATCATGCACTGATACCGTGACTGAGCATGGACTGATCACATGACTATCATGTAGTGATCACGTGACTTAATGGCGCTGATCATGTGACTGATCATGCGCTGATCATGTTTGCTATCATACACTGATCATGTGCCTCTGGAGGCAATAAACAAAGAGCTGAGTAGGCACGAATCAAACAGTCAGCAGGCAATAATCATGGAACTCAGCTGTGAGGAATCATGCTGCTCAGCTGGCAATAATCAAGCAGCTGAGCAGGCAGGAATTACGCAGCACAGCTGGCAATTGTCAAGCAGATGACAGGCAGGAATCGTGCAGCTCAGCTGGCAATTGTCAAGCAGATGAGCAGACAGTAATCACGCAGCTCAGCAGGCCCAGATCACGTGACTGAGCATGCACTGTTCACGTGGCTGATCATACACTGATCACGTGACTGATCATGCACTGATCACGTGGCTATCATGCACTGATCACGTGGCTGATCATACACTGTTCACGTGTCTGACCATGCACTGATCACGTGGCTGATCATACACTGATCACGTAACTGATCATGCACTGATCACGTGGCTATCATGCACTGATCACGTGGCTGATCATGCACTGATCACGTGGCTGATCATGCACTGATCACGTCTATATCATGCACTGATCACGTGACTACTCATGCACTGATCACGTGGCTGATCATACACTGATCACGTAGATCATGCACTGATCACGTGGCTATCATGCACTGCTCACGTGGCTGATCATGCAATGATCACGTAGCTACCATGTACTGGTCACGTGACTGATCATGCACTGATCACGTAACTGATCATGCACTGATCACGTGACTGATCATGCACTGATCACGTGACTGATCATGCACTGATCACGTGACTGATCATGCACTGATCACGTGGCTATCATGCACTGCTCACGTGGCTGATCATGCACTGATCACGTAGCTACCATGCACTGATCACGTGACTGATCATGCACTGATCACGTAATTGATCATGCACTGATCACGTGGCTGATCATGCACTGATCACGTGGCTGATCATGCACTGATCACGTGACTGATCATGCACTGATCACGTGGCTGATCATGCACTGATCACGTGGCTGATCATGCACTGATCACGTGGCTGATCATGCACTGATCACGTGGTCATGCACTGATCACGTGACTGATCATGCACTGATCACGTGGCTATCATGCACTGATCACGTGGCTGATCATGCACTGATCACGTGGCTGATCACACACTGATCACGTGACTATCATGCACTGATCACGTGGCTGATCATGCACTGATCACGTGGCTGATCATGCACTGATCACGTGACTGATCATGCACTGATCACGTGGCTATCATGCACTGATCACGTGGCTGATCATGCACTGATCACGTGGCTACATATACTGATCACGTGGCTGATCATGCACTGATCACGTGGCTGATCATGCACTGATCACGTGACTGATCATGCACTGATCACGTGACTGATCATGCACTGATCACGTGGCTATCATGCACTGATCACGTGGCTGATCATGCACTGATCACGTGCCTGGTCATGCACTGATCACATGACTGATCATGCACTGATCACGTGACTGATCATGCACTGATCACGTGGCTATCATGCACTACTCACGTGGCTGATCATGCAATGATCATGTAGCTACCATGTACAGGTCACGTGAATGATCATACACCCATCAGGTGACTGATCATGCACTGATCACGTGGCTATCATGCACTGATCACGTGACTGATCATGCACTGATCACGTCTATATCATGCACTGATCACATGACTGCCCATGCACTGATCACGTGGATGATCATACACTAATCATGTGACAGATCATGCACTGATCACGTGGCTGATCATGCACTGATACCGTGACTGAGCATGGACTGATCACATGACTATCATGTAGTGATCACGTGACTTAATGGCGCTGATCATGTGACTGATCATGCGCTGATCATGTTTGCTATCATACACTGATCATGTGCCTCTGGAGGCAATAAACAAAGAGCTGAGTAGGCACGAATCAAACAGTCAGCAGGCAATAATCATGGAACTCAGGTGTGAGGAATCATGCTGCTCAGCTGGCAATAATCAAGCAGCTGAGCAGGCAGGAATTACGCAGCACAGCTGGCAATTGTCAAGCAGATGACAGGCAGGAATCGTGCAGCTCAGCTGGCAATTGTCAAGCAGATGAGCAGACAGTAATCACGCAGCTCAGCAGGCCCAGATCACGTGACTGAGCATGCACTGTTCACGTGGCTGATCATACACTGATCACGTGATGATCATGCACTGATCACTTGGATATCATGCACTGATCACGTGGCTGATCATACACTGTTCACGTGTCTGACCATGCACTGATCACGTGGCTGATCATACACTGATCACGTGGCTGATCATGCACTGATCACGTGGCTGATCATGCACTGATCACGTGGCTGATCATGCACTGATCACGTGGCTATCATGCACTGATCACGTGGCTATCATGCACTGATCACGTGGCTGATCATGCACTGATCACGTGACTGATCATGCACTGATCACGTATATCATGCACTGATCACGTGACTGATCATGCACTGATCACGTGGCTGATCATACACTGATCACGTGACTGATCATGCACTGATCACGTGGCTATCATGCACTGATCACGTGGCTGATCATGCACTGATCACGTAGCTATCATGCACTGGTCACGTGACTGATCATGCACTGATCACGTGGCTGATCATGCACTGATCACGTGACTGATCATGCACTGATCACGTGGCTGATCATGCACTGATCACGTGACTGCCATGCACTGATCACGTGGCTGATCATGCACTGATCACGTGACTGATCATGCACTGATCACGTGGCTATCATGCACTGATCATGTGGCTGATCATGCACTGATCACGTAGCTATCATGCACTGATCACGTGACTGATCATGCACTGATCACGTGATTGATCATGCACTGATCACGTGGCTGATCATGCACTGATCACGTGGCTGATCATGCACTGATCACGTGACTGATCATGCACTGATCACGTGACTGATCATGCACTGATCACGTGGCTATCATGCACTGATCACGTGGCTGATCATGCACTGATCACGTGCCTGATCATGCACTGATCACATGACTGATCATGCACTGATCACGTGACTGATCATGCACTGATCACGTGGCTATCATGCACTACACGTGGCTGATCATGCAATGATCATGTAGCTACCATGTACAGGTCACGTGACTGATCATACACCCATCAGGTGACTGATCATGCACTGATCACGTGGCTATCATGCACTGATCACGTGGCTGATCATACACTGATCACGTGCCTGGTCATGCACTGATCACGTGACTGATCATGCACTGATCACGTGGCTATCATGCACTGATCACGTGGCTGATCATGCACTGATCACGTGGCTGATCATGCACTGATACCGTGACTGAGCATGGACTGATCACATGACTATCATGTAGTGATCACGTGACTTAATGGCGCTGATCATGTGACTGATCATGCACTGATCATGTTTGCTATCATACACTGATCATGTGCCTCTGGAGGCAATAAACAAAGAGCTGAGTAGGCACGAATCAAACAGTCAGCAGGCAATAATCATGGAACTCAGGCTGGGAATCATGCTGCTCAGCTGGCAATAATCAAGCAGCTGAGCAGGCAGGAATTACGCAGCACAGCTGGCAATTGTCAAGCAGATGACAGGCAGGAATCGTGCAGCTCAGCTGGCAATTGTCAAGCAGATGAGCAGACAGTAATCACGCAGCTCAGCAGGCCCAGATCACGTGACTGAGCATGCACTGTTCACGTGGCTGATCATACACTGATCACGTGACTGATCATGCACTGATCACGTGGCTGATCATGCACTGATCACGTGACTGATCATGCACTGATCACGTGGCTGATCATGCACTGATCACGTGGCTGATCATGCACTGATCACGTGGCTGATCATGCACTGATCACGTGACTGATCATGCACTGATCACGTGGCTATCATGCACTGATCACTGGCTATCATGCACTGATCACGTGGCTGATCATGCACTGATCACGTGACTGATCATGCACTGATCACGTATATCATGCACTGATCACGTGACTGATCATGCACTGATCACGTGGCTGATCATGCACTGATCATCGTGACTGATCATGCACTGATCACGTGACTGATCATGCACTGATCACGTGGCTATCATGCACTGATCACGTGGCTGATCATGCACTGATCACGTGCTGATCATACTGATCACGTGACTGATCATGCACTGATCACGTAACTGATCATGCACTGATCACGTGGCTGATCATGCACTGATCACGTGGCTGATCATGCACTGATCACGTGACTGATCATGCACTGATCACGTGACTGATCATGCACTGATCACGTGGCTATCATGCACTGATCACGTGGCTGATCATGCACTGATCACGTGGCTGATCATGCACTGATCACGTGACTGATCATGCACTGATCACGTGACTGATCATGCACTGATCACGTGGCTATCATGCACTGATCACGTGGCTGATCATGCACTGATCACGTGCCTGATCATGCACTGATCACGTGACTGATCATGCACTGATCACGTGGCTATCATGCACTGATCACGTGGCTGATCATGCACTGATCACGTGGCTGATCATGCACTGATACCGTGACTGAGCATGGACTGATCACATGACTATCATGTAGTGATCACGTGACTTAATGGCGCTGATCATGTGACTGATCATGCGCTGATCATGTTTGCTATCATACACTGATCATGTGCCTCTGGAGGCAATAAACAAAGAGCTGAGTAGGCACGAATCAAACAGTCAGCAGGCAATAATCATGGAACTCAGCTGTGAGGAATCATGCTGCTCAGCTGGCAATAATCAAGCAGCTGAGCAGGCAGGAATTACGCAGCACAGCTGGCAATTGTCAAGCAGATGACAGGCAGGAATCGTGCAGCTCAGCTGGCAATTGTCAAGCAGATGAGCAGACAGTAATCACGCAGCTCAGCAGGCCCAGATCACGTGACTGAGCATGCACTGTTCACGTGGCTGATCATACACTGATCACGTGACTGATCATGCACTGATCACGTGGCTATCATGCACTGATCACGTGGCTGATCATACACTGTTCACGTGTCTGACCATGCACTGATCACGTGGCTGATCATACACTGCTCACGTAACTGATCATGCACTGATCACGTGGCTATCATGCACTGATCACGTGGCTGATCATGCACTGATCACGTGGCTGATCATGCACTGATCACGTGGCTATCATGCACTGATCACGTGACTGATCATGCACTGATCACGTGGCTATCATGCACTGATCACGTGGCTGATCATACACTGATCACGTGTCTGATCATGCACTGATCACGTGGCTGATCATGCACTGATCACGTAACTGATCATGCACTGATCACGTGGCTATCATGCACTGATCACGTGGCTGATCATGCACTGATCACGTGGCTGATCATGCACTGTCACGTGACTGATCATGCACTGATCACGTGGCTCATGCACTGATCACGTGGCTGATCATGCACTGATCACGTGACTGATCATGCACTGATCACGTGGCTATCATGCACTGATCACGTGGCTGATCATGCACTGATCATAGCTACATATACTGATCACGTGACTGATCATGCACTGATCACGTGACTGATCATGCACTGATCACGTGACTGATCATGCACTGATCACGTGACTGATCATGCACTGATCACGTGCCTGATCATGCACTGATCACGTGACTGATCATGCACTGATCACGTGACTGATCATGCACTGATCACGTGGCTATCATGCACTGATCACGTGGCTGATCATGCACTGATCACGTGGCTGATCACACTGATCACGTGACTATCATGCACTGATCACGTGGCATCATGCACTGATCACGTGGCTGATCATGCACTGATCACGTGACTGATCATGCACTGATCACGTGGCTATCATGCACTGATCACGTGGCTGATCATGCACTGATCACGTGGCTACATATACTGATCACGTGACTGATCATGCACTGATCACGTGGCTGATCATGCACTGATCACGTGACTGATCATGCACTGATCACGTGACTGATCATGCACTGATCACGTGGCTATCATGCACTGATCACGTGGCTGATCATGCACTGATCACGTGCCTGATCATGCACTGATCACATGACTGATCATGCACTGATCACGTGACTGATCATGCACTGATCACGTGGCTATCATGCACTACTCACGTGGCTGATCATGCAATGATCATGTAGCTACCATGTACAGGTCACGTGAATGATCATACACCCATCAGGTGACTGATCATGCACTGATCACGTGGCTATCATGCACTGATCACGAGACTGATCATGCACTGATCACGTCTATATCATGCACTGATCACATGACTGCCCATGCACTGATCACGTGGATGATCATACACTAATCATGTGACAGATCATGCACTGATCACGTGGCTGATCATGCACTGATACCGTGACTGAGCATGGACTGATCACATGACTATCATGTAGTGATCACGTGACTTAATGGCGCTGATCATGTGACTGATCATGCGCTGATCATGTTTGCTATCATACACTGATCATGTGCCTCTGGAGGCAATAAACAAAGAGCTGAGTAGGCACGAATCAAACAGTCAGCAGGCAATAATCATGGAACTCAGGTGTGAGGAATCATGCTGCTCAGCTGGCAATAATCAAGCAGCTGAGCAGGCAGGAATTACGCAGCACAGCTGGCAATTGTCAAGCAGATGACAGGCAGGAATCGTGCAGCTCAGCTGGCAATTGTCAAGCAGATGAGCAGACAGTAATCACGCAGCTCAGCAGGCCCAGATCACGTGACTGAGCATGCACTGTTCACGTGGCTGATCATACACTGATCACGTGACTGATCATGCACTGATCACGTGGCTGATCATGCACTGATCACGTGACTGATCATGCACTGATCACGTGGCTGATCATGCACTGATCACGTGGCTGATCATGCACTGATCACGTGGCTGATCATGCACTGATCACGTGACTGATCATGCACTGATCACTGGCTGATCATGCACTGATCAACTGGCTATCATGCACTGATCACGTGGCTGATCATACACTGATCACGTGACTGATCATGCACTGATCATCTATGTCACACTGATCACGTGACTGATCATGCACTGATCACGTGGATGATCATACACTGATCACAAACTGATCATGCACTGATCACGTGATCATGCACTGATCACGGCTGATCATGCACTGATCACATGCTCCTATCATGCGCGTCCGTGGCTGATCATGCACTGATCACGTGAATCATGCACTGATCACGTGGCTATCATGCACTGATCATACTGATCATGCACTGATCACGTGCACATATACTGTCACGTGACTGATCATGCACTGATCACGTGATTGATCATGCACTGATCACGTGGCTGATCATGCACTGATCACGTGGCTGATCATGCACTGATCACGTGACTGATCATGCACTGATCACGTGACTGATCATGCACTGATCACGTGGCTATCATGCACTGATCACGTGGCTGATCATGCACTGATCACGTGCCTGATCATGCACTGATCACATGACTGATCATGCACTGATCACGTGACTGATCATGCACTGATCACGTGGCTATCATGCACTACTCACGTGGCTGATCATGCAATGATCATGTAGCTACCATGTACAGGTCACGTGACTGATCATACACCCATCAGGTGACTGATCATGCACTGATCACGTGGCTATCATGCACTGATCACGTGGCTGATCATGCACTGATCACTGCCTGGTCATGCACTGATCACGTGACTGATCATGCACTGATCACGTGGCTGATCATGAACTGATCACGTGGCTGATCATGCACTGATCACGTGGCTGATCATGCACTGATACGTGACTGAGCATGGACTGATCACATGACTATCATGTAGTGATCACGTGACTTAATGGCGCTGATCATGTGACTGATCATGCGCTGATCATGTTTGCTATCATACACTGATCATGTGCCTCTGGAGGCAATAAACAAAGAGCTGAGTAGGCACGAATCAAACAGTCAGCAGGCAATAATCATGGAACTCAGCTGTGAGGAATCATGCTGCTCAGCTGGCAATAATCAAGCAGCTGAGCAGGCAGGAATTACGCAGCACAGCTGGCAATTGTCAAGCAGATGACAGGCAGGAATCGTGCAGCTCAGCTGGCAATTGTCAAGCAGATGAGCAGACAGTAATCACGCAGCTCAGCAGGCCCTGATCACGTGACTGAGCATGCACTGTTCACGTGGCTGATCATACACTGATCACGTGACTGATCATGCACTGATCACGTGGCTATCATGCACTGATCACGTGGCTGATCATACACTGTTCACGTGTCTGACCATGCACTGATCACGTGGCTGATCATACACTGCTCACGTAACTGATCATGCACTGATCACGTGGCTATCATGCACTGATCACGTGGCTGATCATGCACTGATCACGTGACTGATCATGCACTGATCACGTGATATCATGCACTGATCACGTGGCTACTCATGCACTGATCACGTGCTGATCATACACTGATCATGTGACTGATCATGCACTGATCACGTGGCTATCATGCACTGCTCACGTGGCTGATCATGCAATGATCACGTAGCTACCATGTACTGGTCACGTGACTGATCATGCACTGATCACGTAATTGATCATGCACTGATCACGTGACTGATCATGCACTGATCACGTGACTGATCATGCACTGATCACGTGACTGATCATGCACTGATCACGTGGCTATCATGCAGCTCACGTGGCTGATCATGCAATCACGTGGCACATGTGCTGGTCACGTGACTGATCATGCACTGATCACGTAATTGATCATGCACTGATCACGTGGCTGATCATGCACTGATCACGTGGCTGATCATGCACTGATCACGTGACTGATCATGCACTGATCACGTGGCTGATCATGCACTGATCACGTGGCTGATCATGCACTGATCACGTGGCTGATCATGCACTGATCACGTGACTGATCATGCACTGATCACGTGACTGATCATGCACTGATCACGTGGCTATCATGCACTGATCACGTGGCTGATCATGCACTGATCACGTGGCTGATCACACACTGATCACGTGACTATCATGCACTGATCACGTGGCACTCATGCACTGATCACGTGGCTGATCATGCACTGATCATGTAACTGATCATGCACTGATCACGTGGCTATCATGCACTGATCACGTGGCTGTCATGCACTGATCACGTAGCTACAATATACTGATCACGTGACTGATCATGCACTGATCACGTGGCTGATCATGCACTGATCACGTGACTGATCATGCACTGATCACGTGACTGATCATGCACTGATCACGTGGCTATCATGCACTGATCACGTGGCTGATCATGCACTGATCACGTGCTGGTCATGCACTGATCACATGACTGATCATGCACTGATCACGTGACTGATCATGCACTGATCACGTGGCTATCATGCACTACTCACGTGGCTGATCATGCAATGATCATGTAGCTACCATGTACAGGTCACGTGAATGATCATACACCCATCAGGTGACTGATCATGCACTGATCACGTGGCTATCATGCACTGATCACGTGACTGATCATGCACTGATCACGTCTATATCATGCACTGATCACATGACTGCCCATGCACTGATCACGTGGATGATCATACACTAATCATGTGACAGATCATGCACTGATCACGTGGCTGATCATGCACTGATACCGTGACTGAGCATGGACTGATCACATGACTATCATGTAGTGATCACGTGACTTAATGGCGCTGATCATGTGACTGATCATGCGCTGATCATGTTTGCTATCATACACTGATCATGTGCCTCTGGAGGCAATAAACAAAGAGCTGAGTAGGCACGAATCAAACAGTCAGCAGGCAATAATCATGGAACTCAGGTGTGAGGAATCATGCTGCTCAGCTGGCAATAATCAAGCAGCTGAGCAGGCAGGAATTACGCAGCACAGCTGGCAATTGTCAAGCAGATGACAGGCAGGAATCGTGCAGCTCAGCTGGCAATTGTCAAGCAGATGAGCAGACAGTAATCACGCAGCTCAGCAGGCCCAGATCACGTGACTGAGCATGCACTGTTCACGTGGCTGATCATACACTGATCACGTGATGATCATGCACTGATCACGTGGCTATCATGCACTGATCACGTGGCTGATCATACACTGTTCACGTGTCTGACCATGCACTGATCACGTGGCTGATCATACACTGATCACGTGGCTGATCATGCACTGATCACGTGGCTGATCATGCACTGATCACGTGACTGATCATGCACTGATCATGCTATCATGCACTCATCACGTGGCTATCATGCACTGATCACGTGGCTGATCATGCACTGATCACGTGACTGATCATGCACTGATCACGCCTATATCATGCACTGATCACGTGACTGATCATGCACTGATCACGTGGATGATCATGCACTGATCATGACTGATCATGCACTGATCACGTGGCTATCATGCACTGATCACGTGCTGATCATGCACTGATCACGTAGCTATCATGTACTGATCACGTGACTGATCATGCACTGATCACGTAATTGATCATGCACTGATCACGTGACTGATCATGCACTGATCACGTGACTGATCATGCACTGATCACGTGACTGATCATGCACTGATCACGTGGCTATCATGCAGATCACGTGGCTGATCATGCACTGATCACGTAGCTACCATCACTGGTCACGTGACTGATCATGCACTGATCACGTGACTGATCATGCACTGATCACGTGGCTGATCATGCACTGATCACGTGGCTGATCATGCACTGATCACGTGACTGATCATGCACTGATCACGTGACTGATCATGCACTGATCACGTGGCTATCATGCACTGATCACGTGGCTGATCATGCACTGATCACGTGCCTGATCATGCACTGATCACATGACTGATCATGCACTGATCACGTGACTGATCATGCACTGATCACGTGGCTATCATGCACTACTCACGTGGCTGATCATGCAATGATCATGTAGCTACCATGTACTGGTCACGTGACTGATCATACACCCATCAGGTGACTGATCATGCACTGATCACGTGGCTATCATGCACTGATCACGTGGCTGATCATGCACTGATCACGTGCCTATCATGCACTGATCACGTGACTGATCATGCACTGATCACGTGGCTGATCATGCACTGATCACGTGGCTGATCATGCACTGATCACGTGGCTGATCATGCACTGATACCGTGACTGAGCATGGACTGATCACATGACTATCATGTAGTGATCACGTGACTTAATGGCGCTGATCATGTGACTGATCATGCACTGATCATGTTTGCTATCATACACTGATCATGTGCCTCTGGAGGCAATAAACAAAGAGCTGAGTAGGCACGAATCAAACAGTCAGCAGGCAATAATCATGGAACTCAGCTGTGAGGAATCATGCTGCTCAGCTGGCAATAATCAAGCAGCTGAGCAGGCAGGAATTACGCAGCACAGCTGGCAATTGTCAAGCAGATGACAGGCAGGAATCGTGCAGCTCAGCTGGCAATTGTCAAGCAGATGAGCAGACAGTAATCACGCAGCTCAGCAGGCCCAGATCACGTGACTGAGCATGCACTGTTCACGTGGCTGATCATACACTGATCACGTGACTGATCATGCACTGATCACGTGGATATCATGCACTGATCACGTGGCTGATCATACACTGTTCACGTGTCTGACCATGCACTGATCACGTGGCTGATCATACACTGCTCACGTAACTGATCATGCACTGATCACGTGGCTATCATGCACTGATCACGTGGCTGAACATGCACTGTTCACGTGGCTGATCACACACCTGTCACGTGACATATCATGCACTGATCACGTGGCACTCATGCACTGATCACGTGATCATACTCTGCTCACGTAACTCATCATGCACACATCACGTGGCTATCATGCACTGCTCACGTGGCTCGTCATGGAATGATCACGTAGCTACCATATACTGGTCACGTGACTGATCATGCACTGATCACGTAAATGATCATGCACTGATCACGTGACTATCATGCACTGATCACGTGGCTGATCATGCACTGATCACGTGGCTGATCATGCACTGATCACGTGACTGATCATGCACTGATCACGTGACTGATCATGCACTGATCACGTGGCTATCATGCACTGATCACGTGGCTGATCATGCACTGATCACGTAGCTCATGCACTGATCACGTGACTGATCATGACACTGATCACGTGACTGATCATGCACTGATCACGTGGCTATCATGCACTGATCACGTGACTGATCATGCACTGATCACGTATATCATGCACTGATCACGTGACTGATCATGCACTGATCACGTGGCTGATCATGCACTGATCACGTGACTGATCATGCACTGATCACGTGGCTGATCATGCACTGATCACGTGGCTATCATGCACTGATCACGTGGCTGATCATGCACTGATCACGTGACTGATCATGCACTGATCACGTGGCTATCATGCACTGATCACGTGGCTGATCATGCACTGATCACGTGGCTGATCATGCACTGATCACGTGGCTGATCATGCACTGATCACGTGACTGATGCACTGATCACGTGGCTGATCATGCACTGATCACGTGGCTATCATGCACTGATCACGTGGCTGATCATGCACTGATCACGTGACTGATCATGCACTGATCACTGGCTATCATGCACTCATCACTGGCTATCATGCACTGATCACGTGGCTGATCATGCACTGATCACGTGACTGATCATGCACTGATCACGTCTATATCATGCACTGATCACATGACTGATCATGCACTGATCACGGATGATCATGCACTGATCATGTGACAGATCATGCACTGATCACGTGGCTGATCATGCACTGATCACGTGGCTATCATGCACTGATCACGTGACTGATCATGCACTGATCACGTAATTGATCATGCACTGATCACGTGACTGATCATGCACTGATCACGTGACTGATCATGCACTGATCACGTGACTGATCATGCACTGATCACGTGGCTATCATGCACTGATCACGTGGCTGATCATGCACTGATCATGTAGCTACCATGTACTGGTCACGTGACTGATCATGCACTGATCACGTGACTGATCATGCACTGATCACGTGGCTATCATGCACTGATCACGTGGCTGATCATGCACTGATCACGTGGCTATCATGCACTGATCACGTGGCTGATCACACTATCACGTGACTGATCATGCACTGATCACGTGGCTGATCATGCACTGATCACGTGGCTATCATGCACTGATCACGTGGCTGATCATGCACTGATCACGTGGCTATCATGCACTGATCACGTGACTGATCATGCACTGATCACGTATTGATCATGCACTGATCACGTGGCTGATCATGCACTGATCACGTGACTGATCATGCACTGATCACGTGACTGATCATGCACTGATCACGTGGCTATCATGCACTGATCACGTGGCTGATCATGCACTGATCACGTATACCATGCACTGTCACGTGACTGATCATGCACTGATCACGTAATTGATCATGCACTGATCACGTGGCTGATCATGCACTGATCACGTGGCTGATCATGCACTGATCACGTGACTGATCATGCACTGATCACGTGACTGATCATGCACTGATCACGTGGCTGATCATGCACTGATCACGTGGCTGATCATGCACTGATCACGTGACTGATCATGCACTGATCACGTGGCTGATCATGCACTGATCACGTGACTGATCATGCACTGATCACGTGGCTATCATGCACTGATCACGTGGCTGATCATGCACTGATCACGTGGCTGATCATGCACTGATCACGTGGCTGATCACACATGATCACGTGACTGATCATGCACTGATCACGTGGCTCTCATGCACTGATCACGTGGCTGATCACTGATCACGTGGCTATCATGCACTGATCACGTGGCTGATCATGCACTATCACGTGACTGATCATGCACTGATCACGTGGCTATCATGCACTGATCACGTGGCTGATCATGCACTGATCACGTGGCTGATCATGCACTGATCACGTGACTGATCATGCACTGATCACGTGACTGATCATGCACTGATCACGTGGCTATCATGCACTGATCACGTGGCTGATCATGCACTGATCACGTGGCTATCATGCACTGATCACGTGACTGATCATGCACTGATCACGTGACTGATCATGCACTGATCACGTGGCTATCATGCACTGATCACGTGGCTGATCATGCACTGATCACGTGACTGATCATGCACTGATCACGTGACTGATCATGCACTGATCACGTGGCTATCATGCACTGATCACGTGGCTGATCATGCACTGATCACGTGGCTGATCATGCACTGATCACATGACTGATCATGCACTGATCACGTGACTGATCATGCACTGATCACGTGGCTATCATGCACTACTCACGTGGCTGATCATGCAATGATCATGTAGCTACCATGTACAGGTCACGTGAATGATCATACACCCATCAGGTGACTGATCATGCACTGATCACGTGGCTATCATGCACTGATCACGTGACTGATCATGCACTGATCACGTCTATATCATGCACTGATCACATGACTGCCCATGCACTGATCACGTGGATGATCATACACTAATCATGTGACAGATCATGCACTGATCACGTGGCTGATCATGCACTGATACCGTGACTGAGCATGGACTGATCACATGACTATCATGTAGTGATCACGTGACTTAATGGCGCTGATCATGTGACTGATCATGCGCTGATCATGTTTGCTATCATACACTGATCATGTGCCTCTGGAGGCAATAAACAAAGAGCTGAGTAGGCACGAATCAAACAGTCAGCAGGCAATAATCATGGAACTCAGGTGTGAGGAATCATGCTGCTCAGCTGGCAATAATCAAGCAGCTGAGCAGGCAGGAATTACGCAGCACAGCTGGCAATTGTCAAGCAGATGACAGGCAGGAATCGTGCAGCTCAGCTGGCAATTGTCAAGCAGATGAGCAGACAGTAATCACGCAGCTCAGCAGGCCCAGATCACGTGACTGAGCATGCACTGTTCACGTGGCTGATCATACACTGATCACGTGACTGATCATGCACTGATCACGTGGCTGATCATGCACTGATCACGTGGCTGATCATGCACTGATCACGTGGCTGATCATGCACTGATCACGTGGCTGATCATGCACTGATCACGTGGCTGATCATGCACTGATCACGTGACTGATCATGCACTGATCACGTGGCTGATCATGCACTGATCACTGGCTGATCATGCACTGATCACGTGGCTGATCATGCACTGATCACGTGACTGATCATGCACTGATCACGTCTATATCATGCACTGATCACGTGACTGCCCATGCACTGATCACGTGGATGATCATGCACTGATGTGACTGATCATGCACTGATCACGTGGCTATCATGCACTGATCACGTGGCTGATCATGCACTGATCACGTGCTATCATGCACTGATCACGTGACTGATCATGCACTGATCACGTGACTGATCATGCACTGATCACGTGGCTATCATGCACTGATCACGTGGCTGATCATGCACTGATCACGTAGCTACATATACTGATCACGTGACTGATCATGCACTGATCACGTAATTGATCATGCACTGATCACGTGGCTGATCATGCACTGATCACGTGGCTGATCATGCACTGATCACGTGACTGATCATGCACTGATCACGTGACTGATCATGCACTGATCACGTGGCTATCATGCACTGATCACGTGGCTGATCATGCACTGATCACGTGCCTGATCATGCATGATCACATGACTGATCATGCACTGATCACGTGACTGATCATGCACTGATCACGTGGCTATCATGCACTACTCACGTGGCTGATCATGCAATGATCATGTAGCTACCATGTACTGGTCACGTGACTGATCATACACCCATCAGGTGACTGATCATGCACTGATCACGTGGCTATCATGCACTGATCACGTGGCTGATCATGCACTGATCACGTGCCTGGTCATGCACTGATCACGTGACTGATCATGCACTGATCACGTGGCTGATCATGAACTGATCACGTGGCTGATCATGCACTGATCACGTGGCTGATCATGCACTGATACCGTGACTGAGCATGGACTGATCACATGACTATCATGTAGTGATCACGTGACTTAATGGCGCTGATCATGTGACTGATCATGCGCTGATCATGTTTGCTATCATACACTGATCATGTGCCTCTGGAGGCAATAAACAAAGAGCTGAGTAGGCACGAATCAAACAGTCAGCAGGCAATAATCATGGAACTCAGCTGTGAGGAATCATGCTGCTCAGCTGGCAATAATCAAGCAGCTGAGCAGGCAGGAATTACGCAGCACAGCTGGCAATTGTCAAGCAGATGACAGGCAGGAATCGTGCAGCTCAGCTGGCAATTGTCAAGCAGATGAGCAGACAGTAATCACGCAGCTCAGCAGGCCCTGATCACGTGACTGAGCATGCACTGTTCACGTGGCTGATCATACACTGATCACGTGACTGATCATGCACTGATCACGTGGCTATCATGCACTGATCACGTGGCTGATCATACACTGTTCACGTGTCTGACCATGCACTGATCACGTGGCTGATCATACACTGCTCACGTAACTGATCATGCACTGATCACGTGGCTATCATGCACTGATCACGTGGCTGATCATGCACTGATCACGTGGCTGATCATGCACTGATCACGTGATATCATGCACTGATCACGTGGCTATCATGCACTGATCACGTGGCTGATCATACACTGATCACGTGACTGATCATGCACTGATCACGTGGCTATCATGCACTGATCACGTGGCTGATCATGCAATGATCACGTAGCTACCATGTACTGGTCACGTGACTGATCATGCACTGATCACGTAACTGATCATGCACTGATCACGTGACTGATCATGCACTGATCACGTGACTGATCATGCACTGATCACGTGACTGATCATGCACTGATCACGTGGCTATCATGCACTGCTCACGTGGCTGATCATGCACTGATCACGTAGCTGACCATGCACTGGTCACGTGACTGATCATGCACTGATCACGTAATTGATCATGCACTGATCACGTGGCTGATCATGCACTGATCACGTGGCTGATCATGCACTGATCACGTGACTGATCATGCACTGATCACGTGACTGATCATGCACTGATCACGTGGCTGATCATGCACTGATCACGTGGCTGATCATGCACTGATCACGTGACTGATCATGCACTGATCACGTGACTGATCATGCACTGATCACGTGGCTATCATGCACTGATCACGTGGCTGATCATGCACTGATCACGTGGCTGATCATGCACTGATCACGTGACTATCATGCACTGATCACGTGGCTCATGCACTGATCACGTGGCTGATCATGCACTGATCACGTAACTGATCATGCACTGATCACGTGGCTATCATGCACTGATCACGTGGCTGTCATGCACTGATCACGTGGCTACATATACTGATCACGTGACTGATCATGCACTGATCACGTGGCTGATCATGCACTGATCACGTGACTGATCATGCACTGATCACGTGACTGATCATGCACTGATCACGTGGCTATCATGCACTGATCACGTGGCTGATCATGCACTGATCACGTGCCTGATCATGCACTGATCACATGACTGATCATGCACTGATCACGTGACTGATCATGCACTGATCACGTGGCTATCATGCACTACTCACGTGGCTGATCATGCAATGATCATGTAGCTACCATGTACAGGTCACGTGAATGATCATACACCCATCAGGTGACTGATCATGCACTGATCACGTGGCTATCATGCACTGATCACGTGACTGATCATGCACTGATCACGTCTATATCATGCACTGATCACATGACTGCCCATGCACTGATCACGTGGATGATCATACACTGATCATGTGACAGATCATGCACTGATCACGTGGCTGATCATGCACTGATACCGTGACTGAGCATGGACTGATCACATGACTATCATGTAGTGATCACGTGACTTAATGGCGCTGATCATGTGACTGATCATGCGCTGATCATGTTTGCTATCATACACTGATCATGTGCCTCTGGAGGCAATAAACAAAGAGCTGAGTAGGCACGAATCAAACAGTCAGCAGGCAATAATCATGGAACTCAGGTGTGAGGAATCATGCTGCTCAGCTGGCAATAATCAAGCAGCTGAGCAGGCAGGAATTACGCAGCACAGCTGGCAATTGTCAAGCAGATGACAGGCAGGAATCGTGCAGCTCAGCTGGCAATTGTCAAGCAGATGAGCAGACAGTAATCACGCAGCTCAGCAGGCCCAGATCACGTGACTGAGCATGCACTGTTCACGTGGCTGATCATACACTGATCACGTGACTGATCATGCACTGATCACGTGGCTATCATGCACTGATCACGTGGCTGATCATACACTGTTCACGTGTCTGACCATGCACTGATCACGTGGCTGATCATACACTGCTCACGTAACTGATCATGCACTGATCACGTGGCTATCATGCACTGATCACGTGGCTGATCATGCACTGATCACGTGACTGATCATGCACTGATCACGTCTATATCATGCACTGATCACGTGACTACTCATGCACTGATCACGTGGCTGATCATACACTGATCACGTGACTGATCATGCACTGATCACGTGGCTATCATGCACTGCTCACGTGGCTGATCATGCAATGATCACGTAGCTACCATGTACTGGTCACGTGACTGATCATGCACTGATCACGTAATTGATCATGCACTGATCACGTGACTGATCATGCACTGATCACGTGACTGATCATGCACTGATCACGTGACTGATCATGCACTGATCACGTGGCTATCATGCACTGCTCACGTGGCTGATCATGCACGATCACGTAGCTACCATGCACTGATCACGTGACTGATCATGCACTGATCACGTGACTGATCATGCACTGATCACGTGGCTGATCATGCACTGATCACGTGGCTGATCATGCACTGATCACGTGACTGATCATGCACTGATCACGTGGCTGATCATGCACTGATCACGTGGCTGATCATGCACTGATCACGTGACTGATCATGCACTGATCACGTGACTGATCATGCACTGATCACGTGGCTATCATGCACTGATCACGTGGCTGATCATGCACTGATCACGTGGCTGATCATGCACTGATCACGTGACTATCATGCACTGATCACGTGGCATCATGCACTGATCACGTGGCTGATCATGCACTGATCACGTAACTGATCATGCACTGATCACGTGGCTATCATGCACTGATCACGTGGCTGTCATGCACTGATCACGTGGCTACATACTGATCACGTGACTGATCATGCACTGATCACGTGGCTGATCATGCACTGATCACGTGACTGATCATGCACTGATCACGTGACTGATCATGCACTGATCACGTGGCTATCATGCACTGATCACGTGGCTGATCATGCACTGATCACGTGCCTGATCATGCACTGATCACATGACTGATCATGCACTGATCACGTGACTGATCATGCACTGATCACGTGGCTATCATGCACTACTCACGTGGCTGATCATGCAATGATCATGTAGCTACCATGTACAGGTCACGTGAATGATCATACACCCATCAGGTGACTGATCATGCACTGATCACGTGGCTATCATGCACTGATCACGAGACTGATCATGCACTGATCACGTCTATATCATGCACTGATCACATGACTGCCCATGCACTGATCACGTGGATGATCATACACTAATCATGTGACAGATCATGCACTGATCACGTGGCTGATCATGCACTGATACCGTGACTGAGCATGGACTGATCACATGACTATCATGTAGTGATCACGTGACTTAATGGCGCTGATCATGTGACTGATCATGCGCTGATCATGTTTGCTATCATACACTGATCATGTGCCTCTGGAGGCAATAAACAAAGAGCTGAGTAGGCACGAATCAAACAGTCAGCAGGCAATAATCATGGAACTCAGGTGTGAGGAATCATGCTGCTCAGCTGGCAATAATCAAGCAGCTGAGCAGGCAGGAATTACGCAGCACAGCTGGCAATTGTCAAGCAGATGACAGGCAGGAATCGTGCAGCTCAGCTGGCAATTGTCAAGCAGATGAGCAGACAGTAATCACGCAGCTCAGCAGGCCCAGATCACGTGACTGAGCATGCACTGTTCACGTGGCTGATCATACACTGATCACGTGACTGATCATGCACTGATCACGTGGCTATCATGCACTGATCACGTGGCTGATCATACACTGTTCACGTGTCTGACCATGCACTGATCACGTGGCTGATCATGCACTGATCACGTGGCTGATCATGCACTGATCACGTGGCTGATCATGCACTGATCACGTGGCTGATCATGCACTGATCACGTGGCTATCATGCACTGATCACGTGGCTATCATGCACTGATCACGTGGCTGATCATGCACTGATCACGTGACTGATCATGCACTGATCACGTGATATCATGCACTGATCACGTGACTGATCATGCACTGATCACGTGGCTGATCATGCACTGATCACGTGACTGATCATGCACTGATCACGTGGCTGATCATGCACTGATCACGTGGCTGATCATGCACTGATCACGTGACTATCATGCTGATCACGTGACTGATCATGCACTGATCACGTGGCTGATCATGCACTGATCACGTGGCTGATCATGCACTGATCACGTGACTGATCATGCACTGATCACGTGACTGATCATGCACTGATCACGTGGCTATCATGCACTGATCACGTGGCTGATCATGCACTGATCACGTGGCTACCATGCACTGATCACGTGACTGATCATGCACTGATCACGTGACTGATCATGCACTGATCACGTGGCTGATCATGCACTGATCACGTGGCTGATCATGCACTGATCACGTGACTGATCATGCACTGATCACGTGACTGATCATGCACTGATCACGTGGCTATCATGCACTGATCACGTGGCTGATCATGCACTGATCACGTGCCTGATCATGCACTGATCACATGACTGATCATGCACTGATCACGTGACTGATCATGCACTGATCACGTGGCTATCATGCACTACTCACGTGGCTGATCATGCAATGATCATGTAGCTACCATGTACGGTCACGTGACTGATCATACACCCATCAGGTGACTGATCATGCACTGATCACGTGGCTATCATGCACTGATCACGTGGCTGATCATGCACTGATCACGTGCCTGGTCATGCACTGATCACGTGACTGATCATGCACTGATCACGTGGCTGATCATGCACTGATCACGTGACTGATCATGCACTGATCACGTGGCTGATCATGCACTGATACCGTGACTGAGCATGGACTGATCACATGACTATCATGTAGTGATCACGTGACTTAATGGCGCTGATCATGTGACTGATCATGCACTGATCATGTTTGCTATCATACACTGATCATGTGCCTCTGGAGGCAATAAACAAAGAGCTGAGTAGGCACGAATCAAACAGTCAGCAGGCAATAATCATGGAACTCAGCTGTGAGGAATCATGCTGCTCAGCTGGCAATAATCAAGCAGCTGAGCAGGCAGGAATTACGCAGCACAGCTGGCAATTGTCAAGCAGATGACAGGCAGGAATCGTGCAGCTCAGCTGGCAATTGTCAAGCAGATGAGCAGACAGTAATCACGCAGCTCAGCAGGCCCAGATCACGTGACTGAGCATGCACTGTTCACGTGGCTGATCATACACTGATCACGTGACTGATCATGCACTGATCACGTGGATATCATGCACTGATCACGTGGCTGATCATACACTGTTCACGTGTCTGACCATGCACTGATCACGTGGCTGATCATACACTGCTCACGTAACTGATCATGCACTGATCACGTGGCTATCATGCACTGATCACGTGGCTGAACATGCACTGTTCACGTGGCTGATCACACACTGTCACGTGACATATCATGCACTGATCACGTGGCACTCATGCACTGATCACGTGGCTGATCATACTCTGCTCACGTAACTCATCATGCACACATCACGTGGCTATCATGCACTGCTCACGTGGCTCGTCATGGAATGATCACGTAGCTACCATATACTGGTCACGTGACTGATCATGCACTGATCACGTAAATGATCATGCACTGATCACGTGACTGATCATGCACTGATCACGTGGCTGATCATGCACTGATCACGTGGCTGATCATGCACTGATCACGTGGCTGATCATGCACTGATCACGTGACTGATCATGCACTGATCACGTGGCTATCATGCACTGATCACGTGGCTGATCATGCACTGATCACGTGGCTATCATGCACTGATCACGTGACTGATCATGCACTGATCACGTGACTGATCATGCACTGATCACGTGGCTATCATGCACTGATCACGTGACTGATCATGCACTGATCACGTCTATATCATGCACTGATCACGTGACTGATCATGCACTGATCACGTGGCTGATCATGCACTGATCACGTGACTGATCATGCACTGATCACGTGGCTGATCATGCACTGATCACGTGGCTATCATGCACTGATCACGTGGCTGATCATGCACTGATCACGTGACTGATCATGCACTGATCACGTGGCTATCATGCACTGATCACGTGGCTGATCATGCACTGATCACGTGGCTGATCATGCACTGATCACGTGGCTGATCATGCACTGATCACGTGACTGATCATGCACTGATCACGTGGCTGATCATGCACTGATCACGTGGCTATCATGCACTGATCACGTGGCTGATCATGCACTGATCACGTGACTGATCATGCACTGATCACTGGCTGATGCACTGATCACTGGCTGATCATGCACTGATCACGTGGCTGATCATGCACTGATCACGTGACTGATCATGCACTGATCACGTCTATATCATGCACTGATCACGTGACTGATCATGCACTGATCACGTGGATGATCATGCACTGATCACGTGACTGATCATGCACTGATCACGTGGCTGATCATGCACTGATCACGTGGCTATCATGCACTGATCACGTGGCTGATCATGCACTGATCACGTGACTGATCATGCACTGATCACGTGACTGATCATGCACTGATCACGTGGCTGATCATGCACTGATCACGTGACTGATCATGCACTGATCACGTGGCTATCATGCACTGATCACGTGGCTGATCATGCACTGATCACGTAGCTATCATGCACTGATCACGTGACTGATCATGCACTGATCACGTGACTGATCATGCACTGATCACGTGGCTATCATGCACTGATCACGTGGCTGATCATGCACTGATCACGTGGCTATCATGCACTGATCACGTGGCTGATCATGCACTGATCACGTGACTGATCATGCACTGATCACGTGGCTGATCATGCACTGATCACGTGGCTATCATGCACTGATCACGTGCTGATCATGCACTGATCACGTGGCTATCATGCACTGATCACGTGACTGATCATGCACTGATCACGTGATTGATCATGCACTGATCACGTGACTGATCATGCACTGATCACGTGACTGATCATGCACTGATCACGTGACTGATCATGCACTGATCACGTGGCTATCATGCACTGATCACGTGGCTGATCATGCACTGATCACGTGGCTACCATGCACTGATCACGTGACTGATCATGCACTGATCACGTAACTGATCATGCACTGATCACGTGGCTGATCATGCACTGATCACGTGGCTGATCATGCACTGATCACGTGACTGATCATGCACTGATCACGTGACTGATCATGCACTGATCACGTGGCTGATCATGCACTGATCACGTGGCTGATCATGCACTGATCACGTGACTGATCATGCACTGATCACGTGGCTGATCATGCACTGATCACGTGACTGATCATGCACTGATCACGTGGCTATCATGCACTGATCACGTGGCTGATCATGCACTGATCACGTGGCTGATCATGCACTGATCACGTGGCTGATCATGCACTGATCACGTGACTGATCATGCACTGATCACGTGGCTGATCATGCACTGATCACGTGGCTGATCATGCACTGATCACGTGGCTATCATGCACTGATCACGTGGCTGATCATGCACTGATCACGTGACTGATCATGCACTGATCACGTGGCTATCATGCACTGATCACGTGGCTGATCATGCACTGATCACGTGGCTGATCATGCACTGATCACGTGACTGATCATGCACTGATCACGTGACTGATCATGCACTGATCACGTGGCTATCATGCACTGATCACGTGGCTGATCATGCACTGATCACGTAGCTATCATGCACTGATCACGTGACTGATCATGCACTGATCACGTGACTGATCATGCACTGATCACGTGGCTGATCATGCACTGATCACGTGGCTGATCATGCACTGATCACGTGACTGATCATGCACTGATCACGTGACTGATCATGCACTGATCACGTGGCTATCATGCACTGATCACGTGGCTGATCATGCACTGATCACGTGGCTGATCATGCACTGATCACGTGACTGATCATGCACTGATCACGTGACTGATCATGCACTGATCACGTGGCTATCATGCACTGATCACGTGGCTGATCATGCACTGATCACGTGCCTGATCATGCACTGATCACGTGACTGATCATGCACTGATCACGTGGCTGATCATGCACTGATCACGTGGCTGATCATGCACTGATCACGTGGCTGATCATGCACTGATACCGTGACTGAGCATGGACTGATCACATGACTATCATGTAGTGATCACGTGACTTAATGGCGCTGATCATGTGACTGATCATGCACTGATCATGTTTGCTATCATACACTGATCATGTGCCTCTGGAGGCAATAAACAAAGAGCTGAGTAGGCACGAATCAAACAGTCAGCAGGCAATAATCATGGAACTCAGGTGTGAGGAATCATGCTGCTCAGCTGGCAATAATCAAGCAGCTGAGCAGGCAGGAATTACGCAGCTCAGCTGGCAATTGTCAAGCAGATGAGCAGACAGGAATCACGCAGCTCAGCAGGCACAGATCACGTGACTGAGCATGCACTGATCACGTGGCTGATCATGCACTGATCACGTGACTGATCATGCACTGATCACGTGGCTGATCATGCACTGATCACGTGACTGATCATGCACTGATCACGTGGCTGATCATGCACTGATCACGTGGCTGATCATGCACTGATCACGTGGCTGATCATGCACTGATCACGTGACTGATCATGCACTGATCACGTGGCTGATCATGCACTGATCACGTGGCTATCATGCACTGATCACGTGGCTGATCATGCACTGATCACGTGACTGATCATGCACTGATCACGTGGCTATCATGCACTGATCACGTGACTGATCATGCACTGATCACGTGGCTGATCATGCACTGATCACGTGACTGATCATGCACTGATCACGTGGACTGATCATGCACTGATCACGTCCTGATCATGCACTGATCACGTGACTGATCATGCACTGATCACGTGGCTGATCATGCACTGATCACGTGACTGATCATGCACTGATCACGTGGCTATCATGCACTGATCACGTGGCTGATCATGCACTGATCACGTGGCTATCATGCACTGATCACGTGACTGATCATGCACTGATCACGTGACTGATCATGCACTGATCACGTGGCTATCATGCACTGATCACGTGGCTGATCATGCACTGATCACGTAGCTATCATGCACTGATCACGTGACTGATCATGCACTGATCACGTGATTGATCATGCACTGATCACGTGGCTGATCATGCACTGATCACGTGGCTGATCATGCACTGATCACGTGACTGATCATGCACTGATCACGTGACTGATCATGCACTGATCACGTGGCTATCATGCACTGATCACGTGGCTGATCATGCACTGATCACGTGCCTGATCATGCACTGATCACATGACTGATCATGCACTGATCACGTGACTGATCATGCACTGATCACGTGGCTATCATGCACTACTCACGTGGCTGATCATGCAATGATCATGTAGCTACCATGTACTGGTCACGTGACTGATCATACACCCATCAGGTGACTGATCATGCACTGATCACGTGGCTATCATGCACTGATCACGTGGCTGATCATGCACTGATCACGTGCCTGGTCATGCACTGATCACGTGACTGATCATGCACTGATCACGTGGCTGATCATGCACTGATCACGTGGCTGATCATGCACTGATCACGTGGCTGATCATGCACTGATACCGTGACTGAGCATGGACTGATCACATGACTATCATGTAGTGATCACGTGACTTAATGGCGCTGATCATGTGACTGATCATGCGCTGATCATGTTTGCTATCATACACTGATCATGTGCCTCTGGAGGCAATAAACAAAGAGCTGAGTAGGCACGAATCAAACAGTCAGCAGGCAATAATCATGGAACTCAGCTGTGAGGAATCATGCTGCTCAGCTGGCAATAATCAAGCAGCTGAGCAGGCAGGAATTACGCAGCACAGCTGGCAATTGTCAAGCAGATGACAGGCAGGAATCGTGCAGCTCAGCTGGCAATTGTCAAGCAGATGAGCAGACAGTAATCACGCAGCTCAGCAGGCCCAGATCACGTGACTGAGCATGCACTGTTCACGTGGCTGATCATACACTGATCACGTGATGATCATGCACTGATCACTGGATATCATGCACTGATCACGTGGCTGATCATACACTGTTCACGTGTCTGACCATGCACTGATCACGTGGCTGATCATACACTGCTCACGTAACTGATCATGCACTGATCACGTGGCTATCATGCACTGATCACGTGGCTGATCATGCACTGATCACGTGGCTGATCATGCACTGATCACGTGATATCATGCACTGATCACGTGGCTACTCATGCACTGATCACGTGGCTGATCATACACTGATCACGTGACTGATCATGCACTGATCACGTGGCTATCATGCACTGCTCACGTGGCTGATCATGCAATGATCACGTAGCTACCATGTACTGGTCACGTGACTGATCATGCACTGATCACGTAATTGATCATGCACTGATCACGTGACTGATCATGCACTGATCACGTGACTGATCATGCACTGATCACGTGACTGATCATGCACTGATCACGTGGCTATCATGCACTGCTCACGTGGCTGATCATGCACTGATCACGTAGCTACCATGCACTGGTCACGTGACTGATCATGCACTGATCACGTAATTGATCATGCACTGATCACGTGGCTGATCATGCACTGATCACGTGGCTGATCATGCACTGATCACGTGACTGATCATGCACTGATCACGTGACTGATCATGCACTGATCACGTGGCTGATCATGCACTGATCACGTGGCTGATCATGCACTGATCACGTGACTGATCATGCACTGATCACGTGACTGATCATGCACTGATCACGTGGCTATCATGCACTGATCACGTGGCTGATCATGCACTGATCACGTGGCTGATCATGCACTGATCACGTGACTATCATGCACTGATCACGTGGCATGCACTGATCACGTGGCTGATCATGCACTGATCACGTAACTGATCATGCACTGATCACGTGGCTGATCATGCACTGATCACGTGGCTGTCATGCACTGATCACGTGGCTACATGCACTGATCACGTGACTGATCATGCACTGATCACGTGGCTGATCATGCACTGATCACGTGACTGATCATGCACTGATCACGTGACTGATCATGCACTGATCACGTGGCTATCATGCACTGATCACGTGGCTGATCATGCACTGATCACGTGCCTGATCATGCACTGATCACATGACTGATCATGCACTGATCACGTGACTGATCATGCACTGATCACGTGGCTATCATGCACTACTCACGTGGCTGATCATGCAATGATCATGTAGCTACCATGTACAGGTCACGTGAATGATCATACACCCATCAGGTGACTGATCATGCACTGATCACGTGGCTATCATGCACTGATCACGAGACTGATCATGCACTGATCACGTCTATATCATGCACTGATCACATGACTGCCCATGCACTGATCACGTGGATGATCATACACTAATCATGTGACAGATCATGCACTGATCACGTGGCTGATCATGCACTGATACCGTGACTGAGCATGGACTGATCACATGACTATCATGTAGTGATCACGTGACTTAATGGCGCTGATCATGTGACTGATCATGCGCTGATCATGTTTGCTATCATACACTGATCATGTGCCTCTGGAGGCAATAAACAAAGAGCTGAGTAGGCACGAATCAAACAGTCAGCAGGCAATAATCATGGAACTCAGGTGTGAGGAATCATGCTGCTCAGCTGGCAATAATCAAGCAGCTGAGCAGGCAGGAATTACGCAGCACAGCTGGCAATTGTCAAGCAGATGACAGGCAGGAATCGTGCAGCTCAGCTGGCAATTGTCAAGCAGATGAGCAGACAGTAATCACGCAGCTCAGCAGGCCCAGATCACGTGACTGAGCATGCACTGTTCACGTGGCTGATCATACACTGATCACGTGACTGATCATGCACTGATCACGTGGCTATCATGCACTGATCACGTGGCTGATCATACACTGTTCACGTGTCTGACCATGCACTGATCACGTGGCTGATCATGCACTGATCACGTGGCTGATCATGCACTGATCACGTGGCTGATCATGCACTGATCACGTGGCTGATCATGCACTGATCACGTGGCTATCATGCACTGATCACGTGGCTATCATGCACTGATCACGTGGCTGATCATGCACTGATCACGTGACTGATCATGCACTGATCACGTCTATATCATGCACTGATCACGTGACTGATCATGCACTGATCACGTGGATGATCATGCACTGATCACGTGACTGATCATGCACTGATCACGTGGCTATCATGCACTGATCACGTGACTGATCATGCACTGATCACGTGCTATCATGCTGATCACGTGACTGATCATGCACTGATCACGTGACTGATCATGCACTGATCACGTGACTGATCATGCACTGATCACGTGGCTGATCATGCACTGATCACGTGACTGATCATGCACTGATCACGTGGCTATCATGCACTGATCACGTGGCTGATCATGCACTGATCACGTGGCTATCATGCACTGATCACGTGACTGATCATGCACTGATCACGTGACTGATCATGCACTGATCACGTGGCTGATCATGCACTGATCACGTGGCTGATCATGCACTGATCACGTGACTGATCATGCACTGATCACGTGACTGATCATGCACTGATCACGTGACTGATCATGCACTGATCACGTGGCTATCATGCACTGATCACGTGGCTGATCATGCACTGATCACGTGACTGATCATGCACTGATCACGTGGCTGATCATGCACTGATCACGTGACTGATCATGCACTGATCACGTGGCTATCATGCACTGATCACGTGGCTGATCATGCACTGATCACGTGACTGATCATGCACTGATCACGTGATATCATGCACTGATCACGTGACTATCATGCACTGATCACGTGGCTGATCATGCACTGATCATGGACTGATCATGCACTGATCACGTGGCTATCATGCACTGATCACGTGGCTGATCATGCACTGATCACGTAGCTACCATGCACTGATCACGTGACTGATCATGCACTGATCACGTGACTGATCATGCACTGATCACGTGACTGATCATGCACTGATCACGTGACTGATCATGCACTGATCACGTGACTGATCATGCACTGATCACGTGGCTATCATGCACTGATCACGTGGCTGATCATGCACTGATCACGTGGCTATCATGCACTGATCACGTGACTGATCATGCACTGATCACGTGGCTGATCATGCACTGATCACGTGGCTGATCATGCACTGATCACGTGGCTGATCATGCACTGATCACGTGACTGATCATGCACTGATCACGTGACTGATCATGCACTGATCACGTGACTGATCATGCACTGATCACGTGGCTATCATGCACTGATCACGTGGCTGATCATGCACTGATCACGTGGCTACCATGCACTGATCACGTGACTGATCATGCACTGATCACGTGATTGATCATGCACTGATCACGTGGCTGATCATGCACTGATCACGTGGCTGATCATGCACTGATCACGTGACTGATCATGCACTGATCACGTGACTGATCATGCACTGATCACGTGGCTATCATGCACTGATCACGTGGCTGATCATGCACTGATCACGTGGCTGATCATGCACTGATCACGTGACTGATCATGCACTGATCACGTGACTGATCATGCACTGATCACGTGGCTATCATGCACTGATCACGTGGCTGATCATGCACTGATCACGTAGCTACCATGCACTGGTCACGTGACTGATCATGCACTGATCACGTGACTGATCATGCACTGATCACGTGGCTATCATGCACTGATCACGTGGCTGATCATGCACTGATCACGTGGCTGATCATGCACTGATCACGTGACTGATCATGCACTGATCACGTGGCTATCATGCACTGATCACGTGGCTGATCATGCACTGATCACGTGGCTGATCATGCACTGATCACGTGACTGATCATGCACTGATCACGTGACTATCATGCACTGATCACGTGGCTATCATGCACTGATCACGTGGCTGATCATGCACTGATCATGTAGCTACATGTACTGGTCACGTGACTGATCATGCACTGATCACGTGACTGATCATGCACTGATCACGTGGCTATCATGCACTGATCACGTGACTGATCATGCACTGATCACGTCTATATCATGCACTGATCACGTGACTGATCATGCACTGATCACGTGGCTGATCATGCACTGATCACGTGACTGATCATGCACTGATCACGTGGCTGATCATGCACTGATCACGTGACTGATCATGCACTGATCACGTGACTGATCATGCACTGATCACGTGGCTGATCATGCACTGATCACGACTGATCATGCACTGATCACGTGGCTATCATGCACTGATCACGTGACTGATCATGCACTGATCACGTGCTGATCATGCACTGATCACGTGACTGATCATGCACTGATCACGTGGCTATCATGCACTGATCACGTGGCTGATCATGCACTGATCACGTGGCTATCATGCACTGATCACGTGACTGTCATGCACTGATCACGTAATTGATCATGCACTGATCACGTGACTGATCATGCACTGATCACGTGACTGATCATGCACTGATCACGTGACTGATCATGCACTGATCACGTGGCTATCATGCACTGATCACGTGGCTGATCATGCACTGATCACGTGCTACCATGCACTGATCACGTGACTGATCATGCACTGATCACGTGACTGATCATGCACTGATCACGTGGCTGATCATGCACTGATCACGTGGCTGATCATGCACTGATCACGTGACTGATCATGCACTGATCACGTGACTGATCATGCACTGATCACGTGGCTATCATGCACTGATCACGTGGCTGATCATGCACTGATCACGTGCCTGATCATGCACTGATCACATGACTGATCATGCACTGATCACGTGACTGATCATGCACTGATCACGTGGCTATCATGCACTACTCACGTGGCTGATCATGCAATGATCATGTAGCTACCATGTACAGGTCACGTGACTGATCATACACCCATCAGGTGACTGATCATGCACTGATCACGTGGCTATCATGCACTGATCACGTGGCTGATCATGCACTGATCACGTGCCTGATCATGCACTGATCACGTGACTGATCATGCACTGATCACGTGGCTGATCATGCACTGATCACGTGGCTGATCATGCACTGATCACGTGGCTGATCATGCACTGATACCGTGACTGAGCATGGACTGATCACATGACTATCATGTAGTGATCACGTGACTTAATGGCGCTGATCATGTGACTGATCATGCGCTGATCATGTTTGCTATCATACACTGATCATGTGCCTCTGGAGGCAATAAACAAAGAGCTGAGTAGGCACGAATCAAACAGTCAGCAGGCAATAATCATGGAACTCAGGTGTGAGGAATCATGCTGCTCAGCTGGCAATAATCAAGCAGCTGAGCAGGCAGGAATTACGCAGCACAGCTGGCAATTGTCAAGCAGATGACAGGCAGGAATCGTGCAGCTCAGCTGGCAATTGTCAAGCAGATGAGCAGACAGTAATCACGCAGCTCAGCAGGCCCTGATCACGTGACTGAGCATGCACTGTTCACGTGGCTGATCATACACTGATCACGTGATGATCATGCACTGATCACTTGGATATCATGCACTGATCACGTGGCTGATCATACACTGTTCACGTGTCTGACCATGCACTGATCACGTGGCTGATCATACACTGCTCACGTAACTGATCATGCACTGATCACGTGGCTATCATGCACTGATCACGTGGCTGAACATGCACTGTTCACGTGGCTGATCACACACTGTCACGTGACATATCATGCACTGATCACGTGGCACTCATGCACTGATCACGTGGCTGATCATACTCTGCTCACGTAACTGATCATGCACACATCACGTGGCTATCATGCACTGCTCACGTGGCTCGTCATGGAATGATCACGTAGCTACCATATACTGGTCACGTGACTGATCATGCACAGATCACGTAAATGATCATGCACTGTTCACGTGACTGATCATGCACTGATCACGTGACTGATCATGCACTGATCACGTGGCTATCATGCACTGATCACGTGGCTGATCATGCACTGATCACGTGCCTGATCATGCACTGATCACGTGACTGATCATGCACTGATCACGTGACTGATCATGCACTGATCACGTGGCTATCATGCACTGATCACGTGGCTGATCATGCACTGATCACGTGCTATCATGCACTGATCACGTGACTGATCATGCACTGATCACGTGACTGATCATGCACTGATCACGTGGCTATCATGCACTGATCATGTGACTGATCATGCACTGATCACGTGATATCATGCACTGATCACGTGACTGATCATGCACTGATCACGTGGCTGATCATGCACTGATCACGTGACTGATCATGCACTGATCACGTGGCTGATCATGCACTGATCACGTGACTGATCATGCACTGATCACGTGGCTGATCATGCACTGATCACGTGACTGATCATGCACTGATCACGTGGCTGATCATGCACTGATCACGTGACTGATCATGCACTGATCAGGCTATCATGCACTGATCACGTGGCTGATCATGCACTGATCACGTGGCTGATCATGCACTGATCACGTGACTGCATGGACTGATCACATGACTATCATGTACTGATCACGTGACTTAATGGCACTGATCATGTGACTGATCATGCACTGATCATGTTTGCTATCATACACTGATCATGTGCCTCTGGAGGCAATGAACAAAGAGCTGAGTAGGCGAATCAAACAGTCAGCAGGCAATAATCATGGAACTCAGGTGTGAGGAATCATGCTGCTCAGCTGGCAATAATCAAGCAGCTGAGCAGGCAGGAATTACGCAGCACAGCTGGCAATTGTCAAGCAGATGACAGGCAGGAATCATGCAGCTCAGCTGGCAATTGTCATGCAGATGAGCAGACAGTAATCACGCAGCTCAGCAGCCCTGATCACGTGACTGATCGCATGCACACACGTGGCTGATCATCACTGATCACGTGACTGATCATGCACTGATCACGTGGCTGATCATGCACTGATCACGTGACTGATCATGCACTGATCACGTGGCTGATCATGCACTGATCACGTGGCTGATCATGCACTGATCACGTGCCTGATCATGCACTGATCACGTGACTGATCATGCACTGATCACGTGGCTATCATGCACTGATCACGTGGCTGATCATGCACTGATCACGTGGCTGATCATGCACTGATACCGTGACTGAGCATGGACTGATCACATGACTATCATGTAGTGATCACGTGACTTAATGGCGCTGATCATGTGACTGATCATGCGCTGATCATGTTTGCTATCATACACTGATCATGTGCCTCTGGAGGCAATAAACAAAGAGCTGAGTAGGCACGAATCAAACAGTCAGCAGGCAATAATCATGGAACTCAGGTGTGAGGAATCATGCTGCTCAGCTGGCAATAATCAAGCAGCTGAGCAGGCAGGAATTACGCAGCACAGCTGGCAATTGTCAAGCAGATGACAGGCAGGAATCGTGCAGCTCAGCTGGCAATTGTCAAGCAGATGAGCAGACAGTAATCACGCAGCTCAGCAGGCCCAGATCACGTGACTGAGCATGCACTGTTCACGTGGCTGATCATACACTGATCACGTGACTGATCATGCACTGATCACGTGGCTATCATGCACTGATCACGTGGCTGATCATACACTGTTCACGTGTCTGACCATGCACTGATCACGTGGCTGATCATACACTGCTCACGTAACTGATCATGCACTGATCACGTGGCTATCATGCACTGATCACGTGGCTGAACATGCACTGTTCACGTGGCTGATCACACACTGTCACGTGACATATCATGCACTGATCACGTGGCACTCATGCACTGATCACGTGGCTGATCATACTCTGCTCACGTAACTCATCATGCACATCACGTGGCTATCATGCACTGCTCACGTGGCTCGTCATGGAATGATCACGTAGCTACCATATACTGGTCACGTGACTGATCATGCACTGATCACGTAAATGATCATGCACTGTTCACGTGACTGATCATGCACTGATCACGTGACTGATCATGCACTGATCACGTGGCTATCATGCACTGATCACGTGGCTGATCATGCACTGATCACGTGCCTGATCATGCACTGATCACGTGACTGATCATGCACTGATCACGTGACTGATCATGCACTGATCACGTGGCTATCATGCACTGATCACGTGGCTGATCATGCACTGATCACGTGCTATCATGCACTGATCACGTGACTGATCATGCACTGATCACGTGACTGATCATGCACTGATCACGTGGCTATCATGCACTGATCACGTGACTGATCATGCACTGATCACGTGCTATCATGCACTGATCACGTGACTGATCATGCACTGATCACGTGGCTGATCATGCACTGATCACGTGACTGATCATGCACTGATCACGTGGCTGATCATGCACTGATCACGTGACTGATCATGCACTGATCACGTGACTGATCATGCACTGATCACGTGACTGATCATGCACTGATCACGTGGCTATCATGCACTGATCACGTGGCTGATCATGCACTGATCACGTGGCTATCATGCACTGATCACGTGACTGATCATGCACTGATCACGTGCCTGATCATGCACTGATCACGTGACTGATCATGCACTGATCACGTGGCTGATCATGCACTGATCACGTGCTGATCATGCACTGATCACGTGGCTGATCATGCACTGATACGTGACTGAGCATGGACTGATCACATGACTATCATGTAGTGATCACGTGACTTAATGGCGCTGATCATGTGACTGATCATGCACTGATCATGTTTGCTATCATACACTGATCATGTGCCTCTGGAGGCAATAAACAAAGAGCTGAGTAGGCACGAATCAAACAGTCAGCAGGCAATAATCATGGAACTCAGCTGTGAGGAATCATGCTGCTCAGCTGGCAATAATCAAGCAGCTGAGCAGGCAGGAATTACGCAGCACAGCTGGCAATTGTCAAGCAGATGACAGGCAGGAATCGTGCAGCTCAGCTGGCAATTGTCAAGCAGATGAGCAGACAGTAATCACGCAGCTCAGCAGGCCCTGATCACGTGACTGAGCATGCACTGTTCACGTGGCTGATCATACACTGATCACGTGATTGATCATGCACTGATCACTTGGATATCATGCACTGATCACGTGGCTGATCATACACTGTTCACGTGTCTGACCATGCACTGATCACGTGGCTGATCATACACTGCTCACGTAACTGATCATGCACTGATCACGTGGCTATCATGCACTGATCACGTGGCTGAACATGCACTGTTCACGTGGCTGATCACACACCTGTCACGTGACATATCATGCACTGATCACGTGGCACTCATGCACTGATCACGTGGCTGATCATACTCTGCTCACGTAACTCATCATGCACACATCACGTGGCTATCATGCACTGCTCACGTGGCTCGTCATGGAATGATCACGTAGCTACCATATACTGGTCACGTGACTGATCATGCACTGATCACGTAAATGATCATGCACTGATCACGTGACTGATCATGCACTGATCACGTGACTGATCATGCACTGATCACGTGGCTGATCATGCACTGATCACGTGACTGATCATGCACTGATCACGTGGCTGATCATGCACTGATCACGTGGCTGATCATGCACTGATCACGTGACTGATCATGCACTGATCACGTGACTGATCATGCACTGATCACGTGGCTATCATGCACTGATCACGTGGCTGATCATGCACTGATCACGTGACTGATCATGCACTGATCACGTGACTGATCATGCACTGATCACGTGACTGATCATGCACTGATCACGTGGCTATCATGCACTGATCACGTGGCTATCATGCACTGATCACGTGGCTGATCATGCACTGATCACGTGACTGATCATGCACTGATCACGTGACTGATCATGCACTGATCACGTGGCTGATCATGCACTGATCACGTGCTACATGCACTGATCACGTGACTGATCATGCACTGATCACATGACTGATCATGCACTGATCACGTGGCTTATCATGCACTGATCATGTGACTGATCATGCACTGATCATGTTTGATATCACACTGATCATGTGCCTCTGGAGGCAATGAACAAAGAGCTGAGTAGGCACGAATCAGTCAGCAGGCAATAATCATGGAACTCAGCTGTGAGGAATCATGCTGCTCAGCTGGCAATAATCAAGCAGCTGAGCAGGCAGGAATTATGCAGCACAGGTGGCAATTGTCAAGCAGATGACAGGCAGGAATCGTGCAGCTCAGCTGGCAATTGTCAAGCAGATGAGCAGACAGTAATCACGCAGCTCAGCAGGCCCTGATCACGTGACTGAGCATGCACTGTTCACGTGGCTGATCATACACTGATCACGTGACTGATCATGCACTGATCACGTGGCTATCATGCACTGATCACGTGGCTGATCATGCACTGATCACGTGATGATCATGCACTGATCACGTGGCTATCATGCACTGATCACGTGGCTGATCATGCACTGATCACGTGGCTATCATGCACTGATCACGGGCTGATCATGCACTGATCACGGGACTGATCATGCACTGATCACGTGGCTATCATGCACTGACTGACATGCACTGATCACGTGGCTGATCATGCACTGATCACGTGACTGATCATGCACTGATCACGTGGCTGATCATGCACTGATCACGTGGCTGATCATGCACTGATCACGTGACTGATCATGCACTGATCACGTGGCTGATCATGCACTGATCACGTGGCTGATCATGCACTGATCACGTGGCTATCATGCACTGATCACGTGGCTGATCATGCACTGATCACGTGACTGATCATGCACTGATCACGTGGCTGATCATGCACTGATCACGTGGCTATCATGCACTGATCACGTGGCTGATCATGCACTGATCACGTGACTGATCATGCACTGATCACGTCTATATCATGCACTGATCACGTGACTGATCATGCACTGATCACGTGGCTGATCATGCACTGATCACGTGACTGATCATGCACTGATCACGTGGCTATCATGCACTGATCACGTGGCTGATCATGCACTGATCACGTGGCTACATGCACTGATCACGTGACTGATCATGCACTGATCACGTGGCTGATCATGCACTGATCACGTGACTGATCATGCACTGATCACGTGACTGATCATGCACTGATCACGTGGCTATCATGCACTGATCACGTGGCTGATCATGCACTGATCACGTGCCTGATCATGCACTGATCACATGACTGATCATGCACTGATCACGTGACTGATCATGCACTGATCACGTGGCTATCATGCACTACTCACGTGGCTGATCATGCAATGATCATGTAGCTACCATGTACAGGTCACGTGAATGATCATACACCCATCAGGTGACTGATCATGCACTGATCACGTGGCTATCATGCACTGATCACGAGACTGATCATGCACTGATCACGTCTATATCATGCACTGATCACATGACTGCCCATGCACTGATCACGTGGATGATCATACACTAATCATGTGACAGATCATGCACTGATCACGTGGCTGATCATGCACTGATACCGTGACTGAGCATGGACTGATCACATGACTATCATGTAGTGATCACGTGACTTAATGGCGCTGATCATGTGACTGATCATGCACTGATCATGTTTGCTATCATACACTGATCATGTGCCTCTGGAGGCAATAAACAAAGAGCTGAGTAGGCACGAATCAAACAGTCAGCAGGCAATAATCATGGAACTCAGGTGTGAGGAATCATGCTGCTCAGCTGGCAATAATCAAGCAGCTGAGCAGGCAGGAATTACGCAGCACAGCTGGCAATTGTCAAGCAGATGACAGGCAGGAATCGTGCAGCTCAGCTGGCAATTGTCAAGCAGATGAGCAGACAGTAATCACGCAGCTCAGCAGGCCCAGATCACGTGACTGAGCATGCACTGTTCACGTGGCTGATCATACACTGATCACGTGACTGATCATGCACTGATCACGTGGCTGATCATGCACTGATCACGTGGCTGATCATGCACTGATCACGTGACTGATCATGCACTGATCACGTGGCTGATCATGCACTGATCACGTGGCTGATCATGCACTGATCACGTGGCTATCATGCACTGATCACGTGACTGATCATGCACTGATCACGTGGCTGATCATGCACTGATCACGTGGCTGATCATGCACTGATCACGTGGCTGATCATGCACTGATCACGTGACTGATCATGCACTGATCACGTGACTGATCATGCACTGATCACGTGGCTATCATGCACTGATCACGTGGCTGATCATGCACTGATCACGTGACTGATCATGCACTGATCACGTGGCTGATCATGCACTGATCACGTGACTGATCATGCACTGATCACGTGACTGATCATGCACTGATCACGTGGCTATCATGCACTGATCACGTGGCTGATCATGCATGATCACGTAGCTACCATGTACTGGTCACGTGACTGATCATGCACTGATCACGTGACTGATCATGCACTGATCACGTGGCTATCATGCACTGATCACGTGGCTGATCATGCACTGATCACGTAGCTATCATGCACTGATCACGTGACTGATCATGCACTGATCACGTGACTGATCATGCACTGATCACGTGGCTGATCATGCACTGATCACGTGGCTGATCATGCACTGATCACATGACTGATCATGCACTGATCACGTGACTGATCATGCACTGATCACGTGGCTATCATGCACTACTCACGTGGCTGATCATGCAATGATCATGTAGCTACCATGTACAGGTCACGTGACTGATCATACACCCATCAGGTGACTGATCATGCACTGATCACGTGGCTGATCATGCACTGATCACGTGACTGATCATGCACTGATCACGTGACTGATCATGCACTGATCACATGGCTATCATGCACTGATCACGTGATCATGCACTGATCACGTGGCTGATCATGCACTGATACCGTGACTGAGCATGGACTGATCACATGACTATCATGTAGTGATCACGTGACTTAATGGCGCTGATCATGTGACTGATCATGCGCTGATCATGTTTGCTATCATACACTGATCATGTGCCTCTGGAGGCAATAAACAAAGAGCTGAGTAGGCACGAATCAAACAGTCAGCAGGCAATAATCATGGAACTCAGTGTGAGGAATCATGCTGCTCAGCTGGCAATAATCAAGCAGCTGAGCAGGCAGGAATTACTGCAGCACAGCTGGCAATTGTCAAGCAGATGAGCAGACAGTAATCACGCAGCTCAGCAGGCCCTGATCACGTGACTGAGCATGCACTGTTCACGTGGCTGATCATACACTGATCACGTGATGATCATGCACTGATCACTTGGATATCATGCACTGATCACGTGGCTGATCATACACTGTTCACGTGTCTGACCATGCACTGATCACGTGGCTGATCATACACTGCTCACGTAACTGATCATGCACTGATCACGTGGCTATCATGCACTGATCACGTGGCTGAACATGCACTGTTCACGTGGCTGATCACACACCTGTCACGTGACATATCATGCACTGATCACGTGGCACTCATGCACTGATCACGTGGCTGATCATACTCTGCTCACGTAACTGATCATGCACACATCACGTGGCTATCATGCACTGCTCACGTGGCTCGTCATGGAATGATCACGTAGCTACCATATACTGGTCACGTGACTGATCATGCACAGATCACGTAAATGATCATGCACTGTTCACGTGACTGATCATGTACTGATCACGTGACTGATCATGCACTGATCACGTGGCTATCATGCTCTGCTCACGTGGCTGATCATGCAAGATCACGTAGCAACCATGTACTGGTCACGTGACTGATCATGCACTGATCACGTAATTGATCATGCACTGATCACGTGGCTCATCATGCACTGATCACGTGGCTGATCACACATGTATCACGTGACTGATCATGCACTGATCACGTGGCTCTCATGCACTGATCACGTGGCTATCATGCACTGATCACGTGGCTATCATGCACTGATCACGTGGCTGATCATGCACTGATCACGTCTATCATGCACTGATCACGTGACTGATCATGCACTGATCACGTGCTGATCATGCACTGATCACGTGGCTGATCATGCACTGATCACGTGGCTGATCATGCACTATCACGTGACTGATCATGCACTGATCACGTGGCTGATCATGCACTGATCACGTGGCTATCATGCACTGATCACGTGGCTGATCATGCACTGATCACGTGGCTGATCATGCACTGATCACGTGACTGATCATGCACTGATCACGTGGCTATCATGCACTGATCACGTGGCTGATCATGCACTGATCACGTGGCTGATCATGCACTGATCACGTGGCTGATCATGCACTGATCACGTGGCTATCATGCACTGATCACATGACTGATCATGCACTGATCACGTGACTGATCATGCACTGATCACGTGGCTTATCATGCACTGATCATGTGACTGATCATGCACTGATCATGTTTGGTATCATACACTGATCATGTGCCTCTGGAGGCAATGAACAAAGAGCTGAGTAGGCACGAATCATCAGCAGGCTATAATCATGGAACTCAGCTCTGAGAAATCATGCTGCTCAGCTGGCAATAATCAAGCAGCTGAGCAGGCAGGAATTACGCAGCACAGCTGGCAATTGTCAAGCAGATGACAGGCAGGAATCGTGCAGCTCAGCTGGCAATTGTCAAGCAGATGAGCAGACAGTAATCACGCAGCTCAGCAGGCCCTGATCACGTGACTGAGCATGCACTGTTCACGTGGCTGATCATACACTGATCACGTGACTGATCATGCACTGATCACGTGACTGATCATGCACTGATCACGTGGCTATCATGCACTGATCACGTGGCTGATCATGCACTGATCACGTGGCTGATCATGCACTGATCACGTGGCTGATCATGCACTGATCACGTGACTGATCATGCACTGATCACGTGACTGATCATGCACTGATCACGTGGCTATCATGCACTGATCACGTGGCTGATCATGCATGATCACGCAGCTACCATGCACTGATCACGTGACTGATCATGCACTGATCACGTAACTGATCATGCACTGATCACGTGGCTTATCATGCACTGATCATGTGACTGATCATGCACTGATCATGTTTGGTGTCATACACTGATCATGTGCCTCTGGAGGCAATGAACATAGAGCTGAGTAGGCACGAATCAGTCAGCAGGCTATAATCATGGAACTCAGCTCTGAGAAATCATGCTGCTCAGCTGGCAATAATCAAGTAGAGCAGGCAGGAACGCAGCACAGGTGGCAATTGTCAAGCAGATGACAGGCAGGAATCGTGCAGCTCAGCTGGCAATTGTCAAGCAGATGAGCAGACAGTAATCACGCAGCTCAGCAGGCCCTGATCACGTGACTGATCATGCACTGATCACGTGGCTGATCATACACTGATCACGTGACTGATCATGCACTGATCACGTGACTGATCATGCACTGATCACGTGGCTGATCATGCACTGATCACGTGGCTGATCATGCACTGATCACGTGGCATCATGCACTGATCACGTGGCTGATCATGCACTGATCACGTGACTGATCATGCACTGATCACGTGGCTATCATGCACTGATCACGTGGCTGATCATACTGATCACGTGACTGATCATGCACTGATCACGTGGCTGATCATGCACTGATCACGTGGCTGATCATACTGATCACGTGACTGATCATGCACTGATCACGTGGCTGATCATGCACTGATCACGTGACTGATCATGCACTGATCACGTGGCTGATCATGCACTGATCACGTGGCTATCATGCACTGATCACGTGGCTGATCATGCACTGATCACGTAGCTATCATGCACTGATCACGTGACTGATCATGCACTGATCACGTGGCTGATCATGCACTGATCACGTGACTGATCATGCACTGATCACGTGACTGATCATGCACTGATCACGTGACTGATCATGCACTGATCACGTGGCTATCATGCACTGATCACGTGGCTGATCATGCACTGATCACGCAGCTATCATGCACTGATCACGTGACTGATCATGCACTGATCACGTGACTGATCATGCACTGATCACGTGGCTGATCATGCACTGATCACGTGGCTGATCATGCACTGATCACGTGACTGATCATGCACTGATCACGTGACTGATCATGCACTGATCACGTGGCTATCATGCACTGATCACGTGGCTGATCATGCACTGATCACGTGACTGATCATGCACTGATCACGTGGCTGATCATGCACTGATCACGTGACTGATCATGCACTGATCACGTGGCTGATCATGCACTGATCACGTGGCTATCATGCACTGATCACGTGACTGATCATGCACTGATCACGTGGCTGATCATGCACTGATCACGCAGCTATCATGCACTGATCACATGACTGATCATGCACTGATCACATGACTGATCATGCACTGATCACGTGGCTTATCATGCACTGATCATGTGACTGATCATGCACTGATCATGTTTGCTATCATACACTGATCATGTGCCTCTGGAGGCAATGAACAAAGAGCTGAGTAGGCACGAATCAGTCAGCAGGCAATAATCATGGAACTCAGCTGTGAGAATCATGCTGCTCAGCTGGCAATAATCAAGCAGCTGAGCAGGCAGGAATTACGCAGCACAGCTGGCAATTGTCAAGCAGATGACAGGCAGGAATCGTGCAGCTCAGCTGGCAATTGTCAAGCAGATGAGCAGACAGTAATCACGCAGCTCAGCAGGCCCTGATCACGTGACTGAGCATGCACTGTTCACGTGGCTGATCATACACTGATCACGTGACTGATCATGCACTGATCACGTGACTGATCATGCACTGATCACGTGGCTGATCATGCACTGATCACGTGGCTGATCATGCACTGATCACGGGACTGATCATGCACTGATCACGTGCTATCATGCACTGATACATGACTCACATGCACTGATCACGTGGCTGATCATGCACTGATCACGTGACTGATCATGCACTGATCACGTGGCTATCATGCACTGATCACGTGGCTGATCATGCACTGATCACGTGCTATCATGCACTGTCACGTGACTGATCATGCACTGATCACGTAACTGATCATGCACTGATCACGTGGCTGATCATGCACTGATCACGTGGCTGATCATGCACTGATCACGTGACTGATCATGCACTGATCACGTGACTGATCATGCACTGATCACGTGGCTATCATGCACTGATCACGTGGCTGATCATGCACTGATCACGTGGCTGATCATGCACTGATCACGTGGCTGATCATGCACTGATCACGTGACTGATCATGCACTGATCACGTGACTGATCATGCACTGATCACGTGGCTATCATGCACTGATCACGTGGCTGATCATGCACTGATCACTGATCACGCTGATCATGCACTGATCACGTGACTGATCATGCACTGATCACGTGGCTGATCATGCACTGATCACGTGGCTGATCATGCGATGATCACGCAGCTACCATGTACTGGTCACATGACTGATCATGCACTGATCACGTGACTGATCATGCAGTGATCACGTGGCTATCGTGCACTACTCACGTGGCTGATCATGCAATGATCATGTAGCTACCATGTACAGGTCACGTGAATGATCATACACCCATCAGGTGACTGATCATGCACTGATCACGTGGCTATCATGCACTGATCACGAGACTGATCATGCACTGATCACGTCTATATCATGCACTGATCACATGACTGCCCATGCACTGATCACGTGGATGATCATACACTAATCATGTGACAGATCATGCACTGATCACGTGGCTGATCATGCACTGATACCGTGACTGAGCATGGACTGATCACATGACTATCATGTAGTGATCACGTGACTTAATGGCGCTGATCATGTGACTGATCATGCGCTGATCATGTTTGCTATCATACACTGATCATGTGCCTCTGGAGGCAATAAACAAAGAGCTGAGTAGGCACGAATCAAACAGTCAGCAGGCAATAATCATGGAACTCAGGTGTGAGGAATCATGCTGCTCAGCTGGCAATAATCAAGCAGCTGAGCAGGCAGGAATTACGCAGCACAGCTGGCAATTGTCAAGCAGATGACAGGCAGGAATCGTGCAGCTCAGCTGGCAATTGTCAAGCAGATGAGCAGACAGTAATCACGCAGCTCAGCAGGCCCTGATCACGTGACTGAGCATGCACTGTTCACGTGGCTGATCATACACTGATCACGTGATTGATCATGCACTGATCACTTGGATATCATGCACTGATCACGTGGCTGATCATACACTGTTCACGTGTCTGACCATGCACTGATCACGTGGCTATCATGCACTGATCACGTGGCTGATCATGCACTGATCACGTGGCTGATCACACACCTGTCACGTGACATATCATGCACTGATCACGTGGCACTCATGCACTGATCACGTGGCTGATCATACTCTGCTCACGTAACTGATCATGCACACATCACGTGGCTATCATGCACTGCTCACGTGGCTCGTCATGGAATGATCACGTAGCTACCATATACTGGTCACGTGACTGATCATGCACAGATCACGTAAATGATCATGCACTGTTCACGTGACTGATCATGTACTGATCACGTGACTGATCATGCACTGATCACGTGGCTATCATGCTCTGCTCACGTGGCTGATCATGCAACGATCACGTAGCAACCATGTACTGGTCACGTGACTGATCATGCACTGATCACGTAATTGATCCTGCACTGATCACGTGGCTCATCATGCACTGATCACGTGGCTGATCACACACGTATCACGTGACTGATCATGCACTGATCACGTGACTAATCATGCACTGATCACGTGGCTATCATGCACTGATCACGTGGATATCATGCACTGATCACGTGGCTGATCACACACGTATCACGTGACTGATCATGCACTGATCACGTGGCTATCATGCACTGATCACGTGGCTATCATGCACTGATATCATGCACTGATCACGTGGCTGATCATGCACTGATCACGTGACTGATCATGCACTGATCACGTGGCTATCATGCACTGATCACGTGGCTGATCATGCACTGATCACGTAGCTACCATGCACTGTCACGTGACTGATCATGCACTGATCACGTGGCTGATCATGCACTGATCACGTGACTGATCATGCACTGATCACGTGGCTGATCATGCACTGATCACGTGGCTATCATGCACTGATCACGTGACTGATCATGCACTGATCACGTGGCTGATCATGCACTGATCACGTGACTGATCATGCACTGATCACGTGGCTTATCATGCACTGATCATGTGACTGATCATGTGCTGATCATGTTTGGTATCATACACTGATCATGTGCCTCTGGAGGCAATGAACAAAGAGCTGAGTAGGCAGAATCAGTCAGGCAATAATCATGGAACTCAGCTGTGAGAAATCATGCTGCTCAGCTGGCAATAATCAAGCAGATGAGCAGGCAGGAATTATGCAGCACAGCTGGCAATTGTCAAGCAGATGACAGGCAGGAATCGTGCAGCTCAGCTGGCAATTGTCAAGCAGATGAGCAGACAGTAATCACGCAGCTCAGCAGGCCCTGATCACGTGACTGAGCATGCACTGTTCACGTGGCTGATCACACTGATCACGTGACTGATCATGCACTGATCACGTGGCTATCATGCACTGATCACGTGACTGATCATGCACTGATCACGTAATTGTATGCACTGATCACGTGGCTATCATGCACTGATCACGTGGCTGATCATGCACTGATCACGTGACTGATCATGCACTGATCACGTGGCTATCATGCACTGATCACGTGGCTGATCATGCACTGATCACGGGACTGATCATGCACTGATCACGTGCTATCATGCACTGACTACATGACTCATGCACTGATCACGTGCATGATCATGCACTGATCACGTGACTGATCATGCACTGATCACGTGACTGATCATGCACTGATCACGTGGCCATCACTGATCACGTGGCTGATCATGCACTGATCACGTGGCTGATCATGCACTGATCACGTGGCTACCATGTACTGGTCACGTGACTGATCATGCACTGATCACGTAAATGATCATGCACTGATCACGTGACTGATCATGCACTGATCACGTGACTGATCATGCACTGATCACGTGGCTATCATGCACTGATCACGTGGCTGATCATGCAATGATCACGTAGCAACCATGTACTGGTCACGTGACTGATCATGCACTGATCACGTAATTGATCATGCACTGATCACGTGGCTGATCATGCACTGATCACGTGACTGATCGCACTGATCACGTGACTGATCATGCACTGATCACGTGACTATCATGCACTGATCACGTGGCTGATCATGCACTGATCACGTGACTGATCATGCACTGATCACGTGACTATCATGCACTGATCACGTGGCTATCATGCACTGATCACGTGGCTGATCATGCACTGATCACGTGACTGATCATGCACTGATCACGTGACTGATCATGCACTGATCACGTGGCTATCATGCACTGATCACGTGGCTATCATGCACTGATCACGTGGCTGATCATGCACTGATCACGTGACTGATCATGCACTGATCACGTGGTATCATGCACTGATCACGTGGCTGATCATGCACTGATCACGTGACTGATCATGCACTGATCACGTGGCTGATCATGCACTGATCACGTGGCTGATCATGCACTGATCACGTGGCTATCATGCACTGATCACGTGGCTGATCATGCACTGATCACGTGGCTGACATGCACTGATCACGTGACTGATCATGCACTGATCACGTGATTGATCATGCACTGATCACGTGACTGATCATGCACTGATCACGTGACTGATCATGCACTGATCACGTGGCTATCATGCACTGATCACGTGGCTGATCATGCAATGATCACGTAGCTACCATGTACTGATCACGTGACTGATCATGCACTGATCACGTAATTGATCATGCACTGATCACGTGGCTGATCATGCACTGATCACGTGACTGATCATGCACTGATCACGTGACTGATCATGCACTGATCACGTGGCTATCATGCACTGATCACGTGGCTGATCATGCACTGATCACGTGACTGATCATGCACTGATCACGTGACTGATCATGCACTGATCACGTGGATATCATGCACTGATCACGTGGCTGATCATACTGATCACGTGTCTGATCATGCACTGATCACGTGGCTGATCATGCACTGATCACGTAACTGATCATGCACTGATCACGTGGCTATCATGCACTGATCACGTGGCTGATCATGCACTGATCACGTGGCTGATCACACACTGTCACGTGACTGATCATGCACTGATCACGTGGCACTCATGCACTGATCACGTGGCTGATCATACTCTGCTCACGTAACTGATCATGCACACATCACGTGGCTATCATGCACTGCTCACGTGGCTGATCATGCAATGATCACGTGCTACCATATACTGGTCACGTGACTGATCATGCACTGATCACGTAAATGATCATGCACTGATCACGTGACTGATCATGCACTGATCACGTGGCTGATCATGCACTGATCACGTGGCTATCATGCACTGATCACGTGGCTATCATGCACTGATCACGTGGCTGATCATGCACTGATCACGTGGCTACCATGTACTGGTCACGTGACTGATCATGCACTGATCACGTAATTGATCATGCACTGATCACGTGGCTGATCATGCACTGATCACGTGGCTGATCATGCACTATCACGTGACTGATCATGCACTGATCACGTGGCTATCATGCACTGATCACGTGGCTGATCATGCACTGATCACGTGGCTATCATGCACTGATCACGTGGCTGATCATGCACTGATCACGTGGCTATCATGCACTGATCACGTGACTGATCATGCACTGATCACGTGACTGATCATGCACTGATCACGTGGCTGATCATGCACTGATCACGTGGCTATCATGCACTGATCACGTGGCTGATCATGCACTGATCACGTAGCTATCATGCACTGATCACGTGACTGATCATGCACTGATCACGTGGCTGATCATGCACTGATCACGTGACTGATCATGCACTGATCACGTGACTGATCATGCACTGATCACGTGACTGATCATGCACTGATCACGTGGCTATCATGCACTGATCACGTGGCTGATCATGCACTGATCACGTGCTATCATGCACTGATCACGTGACTGATCATGCACTGATCACGTGGCTGATCATGCACTGATCACGTGACTGATCATGCACTGATCACGTGGCTATCATGCACTGATCACGTGGCTGATCATGCACTGATCACGTGACTGATCATGCACTGATCACGTGACTGATCATGCACTGATCACGTGACTGATCATGCACTGATCACGTGGCTATCATGCACTGATCACGTGGCTGATCATGCACTGATCACGTGACTGATCATGCACTGATCACGTGACTGATCATGCACTGATCACGTACTGATCATGCACTGATCACGTGGCTGATCATGCACTGATCACGTGGCTGATCATGCACTGATCACGTGGCTATCATGCACTGATCACGTGGCTGATCATGCACTGATACCGTGACTGAGCATGGACTGATCACATGACTATCATGTAGTGATCACGTGACTTAATGGCGCTGATCATGTGACTGATCATGCGCTGATCATGTTTGCTATCATACACTGATCATGTGCCTCTGGAGGCAATAAACAAAGAGCTGAGTAGGCACGAATCAAACAGTCAGCAGGCAATAATCATGGAACTCAGCTGTGAGGAATCATGCTGCTCAGCTGGCAATAATCAAGCAGCTGAGCAGGCAGGAATTACGCAGCACAGCTGGCAATTGTCAAGCAGATGACAGGCAGGAATCATGCAGCTCAGCTGGCAATTGTCAAGCAGATGAGCAGACAGTAATCACGCAGCTCAGCAGGCCCTGATCACGTGACTGAGCATGCACTGTTCACGTGGCTGATCATACACTGATCACGTGATTGATCATGCACTGATCACGTGGATATCATGCACTGATCACGTGGCTGATCATGCACACTGATCACGTGTCTGACCATGCACTGATCACGTGGCTGATCATGCACTGATCACGTGACTGATCATGCACTGATCACGTGGCTGATCATGCACTGATCACGTGGCTGATCATGCACTGATCACGTGGCTATCATGCACTGGTCACGTGACTGATCATGCACTGATCACGTGACTGATCATGCACTGATCACGTGGCTGATCATGCACTGATCACGTGACTGATCATGCACTGATCACGTGACTGATCATGCACTGATCACGTGGCTATCATGCACTGATCACGTGGCTGATCATGCACTGATCACGTAGCTACCATGCACTGGTCACGTGACTGATCATGCACTGATCACGTGACTGATCATGCACTGATCACGTGGCTTATCATGCACTGATCATGTGACTGATCATGTGCTGATCATGTTTGGTGTCATACACTGATCATGTGCCTCTGGAGGCAATGAACAAAGAGCTGAGTAGGCAGGCTATAATCATGGAACTCAGCTCTGAGAAATCATGCTGCTCAGCTGGCAATAATCAAGCAGCTGAGCAGGCAGGAATTATGCAGCACAGTGGCAATTGTCAAGCAGATGACAGGCAGGAATCGTGCAGCTCAGCTGGCAATTGTCAAGCAGATGAGCAGACAGTAATCACGCAGCTCAGCAGGCCCTGATCACGTGACTGAGCATGCACTGTTCACGTGGCTGATCATACACTGATCACGTGACTGATCATGCACTGATCACGTGGCTATCATGCACTGATCACGTGGCTGATCATGCACTGATCACGTGGCTGATCATGCACTGATCACGTGGCTGATCATGCACTGATCACGTGGCTATCATGCACTGATCACGTGGCTGATCATGCACTGATCACGGGCTGATCATGCACTGATCACGTGCTGATCATGCACTGATACGTGACTGATCATGCACTGATCACGTGATGATCATGCACTGATCACGTGACTGATCATGCACTGATCACGTGACTGATCATGCACTGATCACGTGGCTGATCATGCACTGATCACGTGGCTGATCATGCACTGATCACGTGGCACTCATGCACTGATCACGTGGCTGATCATGCACTGATCACGTGACTGATCATGCACTGATCACGTGGCTATCATGCACTGATCACGTGGCTGATCATGCACTGATCACGTGGCTATCATGCACTGATCACGTGACTGATCATGCACTGATCACGTGACTGATCATGCACTGATCACGTGACTGATCATGCACTGATCACGTGGCTATCATGCACTGATCACGTGGCTGATCATGCACTGATCACGTGGCTATCATGCACTGATCACGTGACTGATCATGCACTGATCACGTGACTGATCATGCACTGATCACGTGGCTGATCATGCACTGATCACGTGGCTGATCATGCACTGATCACGTGACTGATCATGCACTGATCACGTGACTGATCATGCACTGATCACGTGGCTATCATGCACTGATCACGTGGCTGATCATGCACTGATCACGTGCCTGATCATGCACTGATCACATGACTGATCATGCACTGATCACGTGACTGATCATGCACTGATCACGTGGCTATCATGCACTACTCACGTGGCTGATCATGCAATGATCATGTAGCTACCATGTACTGGTCACGTGACTGATCATGCACCCATCAGGTGACTGATCATGCACTGATCACGTGGCTGATCATGCACTGATCACGTGACTGATCATGCACTGATCACGTGACTGATCATGCACTGATCACGTGGCTGATCATGCACTGATCACGTGGCTGATCATGCACTGATCACGTGGCTGATCATGCACTGATCACGTGACTGATCATGCACTGATCACATGGCTTATCATGCATTGATCATGTGACTGATCATGTGCTGATCATGTTTGGTATCATACACTGATCATGTGCCTCTGGAGGCAATGAACAAAGAGCTGAGTAGGCACGAATCAGTCAGGCAATAATCATGGAACTCAGCTGTGAGGAATCATGCTGCTCAGCTGGCAATAATCAAGCAGCTGAGCAGGCAGGAATTACGCAGCACAGCTGGCAATTGTCAAGCAGATGACAGGCAGGAATCGTGCAGCTCAGCTGGCAATTGTCAAGCAGATGAGCAGACAGTAATCACGCAGCTCAGCAGGCCCTGATCACGTGACTGAGCATGCACTGTTCACGTGGCTGATCATACACTGATCACGTGACTGATCATGCACTGATCACGTGGCTATCATGCACTGATCACGTGGCTGATCATGCACTGATCACGTGATGACATGCACTGATCACGTGGCTGATCATGCACTGATCACGTGGCTGATCATGCACTGATCACGTGGCTGATCATGCACTGATCACGTGGCTATCATGCACTGATCACGTGGCTGATCATGCACTGATCACGTGACTGATCATGCACTGATCACGGGCTATCATGCACTGATACATGACTGATCATGCACTGATCACGTGCTGATCATGCACTGATCACGTGACTGATCATGCACTGATCACGTGACTGATCATGCACTGATCACGTGGCTATCATGCACTGATCACGTGGCTGATCATGCACTGATCACGTGACTGATCATGCACTGATCACGTGGCTGATCATGCACTGATCACGTGGCTGATCATGCACTGATCACGTAGCTATCATCATACTGATCACGTGACTGATCATGCACTGATCACGTAACTGATCATGCACTGATCACGTGACTGATCATGCACTGATCACGTGACTGATCATGCACTGATCACGTGGCTATCATGCACTGATCACGTGGCTGATCATGCACTGATCACGTAGCTACCATGTACTGATCACGTGACTGATCATGCACTGATCACGTGGCTGATCATGCACTGATCACGTGGCTGATCATGCACTGATCACGTGACTGATCATGCACTGATCACGTGACTGATCATGCACTGATCACGTGACTATCATGCACTGATCACGTGGCTGATCATGCACTGATCACGTGACTGATCATGCACTGATCACGTGACTGATCATGCACTGATCACGTGGCTATCATGCACTGATCACGTGGCTGATCATGCACTGATCACGTGACTGATCATGCACTGATCACGTGACTGATCATGCACTGATCACGTGGCTATCATGCACTGATCACGTGGCTGATCATGCACTGATCACGTGGCTGATCATGCACTGATCACGTGACTGATCATGCACTGATCACGTGGTATCATGCACTGATCACGTGGCTGATCATGCACTGATCACGTGGCTGATCATGCACTGATCACGTGGCTGATCATGCACTGATCACGTGGCTGATCATGCACTGATCACGTGGCTATCATGCACTGATCACGTGGCTGATCATGCACTGATCACGTGGCTGACATGCACTGATCACGTGACTGATCATGCACTGATCACTAATTGATCATGCACTGATCACGTGACTGATCATGCACTGATCACGTGACTGATCATGCACTGATCACGTGGCTATCATGCACTGATCACGTGGCTGATCATGCACTGATCACGTAGCTACCATGCACTGATCACGTGACTGATCATGCACTGATCACGTAATTGATCATGCACTGATCACGTGGCTGATCATGCACTGATCACGTGACTGATCATGCACTGATCACGTGACTGATCATGCACTGATCACGTGGCTATCATGCACTGATCACGTGGCTGATCATGCACTGATCACGTGACTGATCATGCACTGATCACGTGACTGATCATGCACTGATCACGTGGCTATCATGCACTGATCACGTGGCTGATCATGCACTGATCACGTGTCTGATCATGCACTGATCACGTGGCTGATCATGCACTGATCACGTAACTGATCATGCACTGATCACGTGGCTATCATGCACTGATCACGTGGCTGATCATGCACTGATCACGTGGCTGATCATGCACTGTCACGTGACTGATCATGCACTGATCACGTGGCACTCATGCACTGATCACGTGGCTGATCATACACTGATCACGTGACTGATCATGCACTGATCACGTGGCTATCATGCACTGATCACGTGGCTGATCATGCACTGATCACGGCTACCATATACTGATCACGTGACTGATCATGCACTGATCACGTAAATGATCATGCACTGATCACGTGACTGATCATGCACTGATCACGTGGCTGATCATGCACTGATCACGTGGCTGATCATGCACTGATCACGTGGCTATCATGCACTGATCACGTGGCTGATCATGCACTGATCACGTAGCTACCATGCACTGATCACGTGACTGATCATGCACTGATCACGTAATTGATCATGCACTGATCACGTGGCTGATCATGCACTGATCACGTGGCTGATCATGCACTGATCACGTGACTGATCATGCACTGATCACGTGGCTGATCATGCACTGATCACGTGGCTGATCATGCACTGATCACGTGGCTATCATGCACTGATCACGTGGCTGATCATGCACTGATCACGTGGCTATCATGCACTGATCACGTGACTGATCATGCACTGATCACGTGACTGATCATGCACTGATCACGTGGCTGATCATGCACTGATCACGTGGCTATCATGCACTGATCACGTGGCTGATCATGCAATGATCACGTAGCTACCATGCACTGATCACGTGACTGATCATGCACTGATCACGTGGCTGATCATGCACTGATCACGTGACTGATCATGCACTGATCACGTGACTGATCATGCACTGATCACGTGGCTATCATGCACTGATCACGTGGCTGATCATGCACTGATCACGTGGCTACCATGCACTGATCACATGACTGATCATGCACTGATCACGTGACTGATCATGCACTGATCACGTGGCTTATCATGCACTGATCATGTGACTGATCATGCGCTGATCATGTTTGCTATCATACACTGATCATGTGCCTCTGGAGGCAATGAACAAAGAGCTGAGTAGGCACGAATCAGTCAGCAGGCAATAATCATGGAACTCAGCTGTGAGAAATCATGCTGCTCAGCTGGCAATAATCAAGCAGCTGAGCAGGCAGGAATTATGCAGCACAGCTGGCAATTGTCAAGCAGATGACAGGCAGGAATCGTGCAGCTCAGCTGGCAATTGTCAAGCAGATGAGCAGACAGTAATCACGCAGCTCAGCAGGCCCTGATCACGTGACTGAGCATGCACTGTTCACGTGGCTGATCATACACTGATCACGTGACTGATCATGCACTGATCACGTGATGATCATGCACTGATCACGTGGCTGATCATGCACTGATCACGTGGCTGATCATGCACTGATCACGTGGCTGATCATGCACTGATCACGTGGCTGATCATGCACTGATCACGTGGCTATCATGCACTGATCACGTGGCTGATCATGCACTATCACGTGACTGATCATGCACTGATCACGTGGCTATCATGCACTGATCACGTGGCTATCATGCACTGATCACGTGGCTGATCATGCACTGATCACGTAGCTACCATGTACTGGTCACGTGACTGATCATGCACTGATCACGTAATTGATCATGCACTGATCACGTGGCTGATCATGCACTGATCACGTGGCTGATCATGCACTGATCACGTGACTGATCATGCACTGATCACGTGACTGATCATGCACTGATCACGTGGCTATCATGCACTGATCACGTGGCTGATCATGCACTGATCACGTGCCTGATCATGCACTGATCACGTGGCTGATCATGCACTGATCACGTGACTGATCATGCACTGATCACGTGACTGATCATGCACTGATCACGTGGCTATCATGCACTGATCACGTGGCTGATCATGCATGATCATCACGCTACACCATGTACTGGTCACGTGACTGATCATGCACTGATCACGTGACTGATCATGCACTGATCACGTGGCTATCATGCACTGATCACGTGGCTGATCATGCACTGATCACGTAGCTACCATGCACTGATCACGTGACTGATCATGCACTGATCACGTGACTGATCATGCACTGATCACGTGGCTATCATGCACTGATCACGTGACTGATCATGCACTGATCACGTGGCTGATCATGCACTGATCACGTGACTGATCATGCACTGATCACGTGACTGATCATGCACTGATCACGTGGCTATCATGCACTGATCACGTGGCTGATCATGCACTGATCACGTGCCTGATCATGCACTGATCACATGACTGATCATGCACTGATCACGTGACTGATCATGCACTGATCACGTGGCTATCATGCACTACTCACGTGGCTGATCATGCAATGATCATGTAGCTACCATGTACAGGTCACGTGACTGATCATACACCCATCAGGTGACTGATCATGCACTGATCACGTGGCTGATCATGCACTGATCACGTGCCTGATCATGCACTGATCACGTGACTGATCATGCACTGATCACATGGCTATCATGCACTGATCACGTGGCTGATCATGCACTGATCACGTGGCTGATCATGCACTGATACCGTGACTGAGCATGGACTGATCACATGACTATCATGTAGTGATCACGTGACTTAATGGCGCTGATCATGTGACTGATCATGCGCTGATCATGTTTGCTATCATACACTGATCATGTGCCTCTGGAGGCAATAAACAAAGAGCTGAGTAGGCACGAATCAAACAGTCAGCAGGCAATAATCATGGAACTCAGCTGTGAGGAATCATGCTGCTCAGCTGGCAATAATCAAGCAGCTGAGCAGGCAGGAATTACGCAGCACAGCTGGCAATTGTCAAGCAGATGACAGGCAGGAATCGTGCAGCTCAGCTGGCAATTGTCAAGCAGATGAGCAGACAGTAATCACGCAGCTCAGCAGGCCCTGATCACGTGACTGAGCATGCACTGTTCACGTGGCTGATCATACACTGATCACGTGATTGATCATGCACTGATCACTGGATATCATGCACTGATCACGTGGCTGATCATACACTGTTCACGTGTCTGACCATGCACTGATCACGTGGCTGATCATGCACTGATCACGTGGCTGATCATGCACTGATCACGTGGCTATCATGCACTGATCACGTGGCTGATCATGCACTGATCACGTGGCTGATCATGCACTGATCACGTGACTGATCATGCACTGATCACGTGGCTGATCATGCACTGATCACGTGGCTATCATGCACTGATCACGTGACTGATCATGCACTGATCACGTAACTGATCATGCACTGATCACGTGGCTGATCATGCACTGATCACGTGACTGATCATGCACTGATCATGTTTGGTGTCACACACTGATCATGTGCCTCTGGAGGCAATGATCATGAGCTGATAGCACGGATCAGTCAGCAGGGTATAATCATGGAACTCAGCTCTGAGAAATCATGCTGCTCAGCTGGCAATAATCATAGATGAGCAGGCAGGAATTACGCAGCACAGGTGGCAATTGTCAAGCAGATGACAGGCAGGAATCATGGCTCAGCTGGCAATTGTCAAGCAGATGATCAGACAGTAATCACGCAGCTCAGCATCCCTGATCACGTGACTGATCATGCACTGATCACGTGGCTGATCATGCACTGATCACGTGACTGATCATGCACTGATCACGTGACTGATCATGCACTGATCACGTGGCTGATCATGCACTGATCACGTGGCTATCATGCACTGATCACGTGGCTGATCATGCACTGATACCGTGACTGAGCATGGACTGATCACATGACTATCATGCACTGATCACGTGACTTAATGGTGCTGATCATGTGACTGATCATGCACTGATCATGTTTGCTATCATACACTGATCATGTGCCTCTGGAGGCAATAAACAAAGAGCTGAGTAGGCACGAATCAAACAGTCAGCAGGCAATAATCATGGAACTCAGCTGTGAGGAATCATGCTGCTCAGCTGGCAATAATCAAGCAGCTGAGCAGGCAGGAATTACACAGCACAGCTGGCAATTGTCAAGCAGATGACAGGCAGGAATCATGCAGCTCAGCTGGCAATTGTCAAGCAGATGAGCAGACAGTAATCATGCAGCTCAGCAGGCCCTGATCACGTGACTGAGCATGCACTGTTCACGTGGCTGATCATGCACTGATCACGTGACTGATCATGCACTGATCACGTGGATATCATGCACTGATCACGTGGCTGATCATACACTGTTCACGTGTCTGACCATGCACTGATCACGTGGCTGATCATGCACTGATCACGTAACTGATCATGCACTGATCACGTGGCTGATCATGCACTGATCACGTGACTGATCATGCACTGATCACGTGGCTATCATGCACTGATCACGTGGCTGATCATGCACTGATCACGTGGCTACCATGCACTGATCACGTGACTGATCATGCACTGATCACGTAACTGATCATGCACTGATCACGTGGCTTATCATGCACTGATCATGTGACTGATCATGTGCTGATCATGTTTGGTGTCATACACTGATCATGTGCCTCTGGAGGCAATGAACAAAGAGCTGAGTAGGCAGGCTATAATCATGGAACTCAGCTCTGAGAAATCATGCTGCTCAGCTGGCAATAATCAAGCAGCTGAGCAGGCAGGAATTATGCAGCACAGCTGGCAATTGTCAAGCAGATGACAGGCAGGAATCGTGCAGCTCAGCTGGCAATTGTCAAGCAGATGAGCAGACAGTAATCACGCAGCTCAGCAGGCCCTGATCACGTGACTGAGCATGCACTGTTCACGTGGCTGATCATACACTGATCACGTGACTGATCATGCACTGATCACGTGGCTGTCATGCACTGATCACGTGGCTGATCATGCACTGATCACGTGGCTGATCATGCACTGATCACGTGACTGATCATGCACTGATCACGTGGCTATCATGCACTGATCACGTGGCTGATCATGCACTGATCACGGGACTGATCATGCACTGATCACGTGGCTATCATGCACTGATACATGACTGATCATGCACTGATCACGTGATGATCATGCACTGATCACGTGACTGATCATGCACTGATCACGTGACTGATCATGCACTGATCACGTGGCTGATCATGCACTGATCACGTGGCTGATCATGCACTGATCACGTGGCTATCATGCACTGATCACGTGGCTGATCATGCACTGATCACGTGACTGATCATGCACTGATCACGTGGCTATCATGCACTGATCACGTGGCTGATCATGCACTGATCACGTGGCTATCATGCACTGATCACGTGACTGATCATGCACTGATCACGTGACTGATCATGCACTGATCACGTGACTGATCATGCACTGATCACGTGGCTATCATGCACTGATCACGTGGCTGATCATGCACTGATCACGTAGCTATCATGTACTGATCACGTGACTGATCATGCACTGATCACGTGGCTGATCATGCACTGATCACGTGGCTGATCATGCACTGATCACGTGACTGATCATGCACTGATCACGTGACTGATCATGCACTGATCACGTGGCTATCATGCACTGATCACGTGGCTGATCATGCACTGATCACGTGCCTGATCATGCACTGATCACATGACTGATCATGCACTGATCACGTGACTGATCATGCACTGATCACGTGGCTATCATGCACTACTCACGTGGCTGATCATGCAATGATCATGTAGCTACCATGTACAGGTCACGTGACTGATCATACACCCATCAGGTGACTGATCATGCACTGATCACGTGGCTGATCATGCACTGATCACGTGACTGATCATGCACTGATCACGTGACTAATCATGCACTGATCACATGGCTATCATGCACTGATCACGTGGCTGATCATGCACTGATCACGTGGCTGATCATGCACTGATACCGTGACTGAGCATGGACTGATCACATGACTATCATGTAGTGATCACGTGACTTAATGGCGCTGATCATGTGACTGATCATGCGCTGATCATGTTTGCTATCATACACTGATCATGTGCCTCTGGAGGCAATAAACAAAGAGCTGAGTAGGCACGAATCAAACAGTCAGCAGGCAATAATCATGGAACTCAGGTGTGAGGAATCATGCTGCTCAGCTGGCAATAATCAAGCAGCTGAGCAGGCAGGAATTACGCAGCACAGCTGGCAATTGTCAAGCAGATGACAGGCAGGAATCGTGCAGCTCAGCTGGCAATTGTCAAGCAGATGAGCAGACAGTAATCACGCAGCTCAGCAGGCCCTGATCACGTGACTGAGCATGCACTGTTCACGTGGCTGATCATACACTGATCACGTGATGATCATGCACTGATCACTTGGATATCATGCACTGATCACGTGGCTGATCATACACTGTTCACGTGTCTGACCATGCACTGATCACGTGGCTGATCATACACTGCTCACGTAACTGATCATGCACTGATCACGTGGCTATCATGCACTGATCACGTGGCTGAACATGCACTGTTCACGTGGCTGATCACACACCTGTCACGTGACATATCATGCACTGATCACGTGGCACTCATGCACTGATCACGTGGCTGATCATACTCTGCTCACGTAACTGATCATGCACACATCACGTGGCTATCATGCACTGCTCACGTGGCTCGTCATGGAATGATCACGTAGCTACCATATACTGGTCACGTGACTGATCATGCACTGATCACGTAAATGATCATGCACTGTTCACGTGACTGATCATGTACTGATCACGTGACTGATCATGCACTGATCACGTGGCTATCATGCACTGCTCACGTGGCTGATCATGCAATGATCACGTAGCAACCATGTACTGGTCACGTGACTGATCATGCACTGATCACGTAATTGATCATGCACTGATCACGTGGCTCATCATGCACTGATCATGTGACTGATCATGTGCTGATCATGTTTGGTGTCATACACTGATCATGTGCCTCTGGAGGCAATGAACATAGAGCTGAGTAGGCACGAATCAGTCAGCAGGCTATAATCATGGAACTCAGCTCTGAGAAATCATGCTGCTCAGCTGGCAATGATCAAGTAGATGATCAGGCAGGAATTACGCAGCACAGGTGGCAATTGTCAAGCAGATGACAGGCAGGAATCGTGCAGCTCAGCTGGCAATGGTCAAGCAGATGAGCAGACAGTAATCACGCAGCTCAGCAGGCCCTGATCACGTGACTGATCATGCACTGATCACGTGGCTGATCATACACTGATCACGTGACTGATCATGCACTGATCACGTGACTGATCATGCACTGATCACGTGGCTATCATGCACTGATCACGTGGCTGATCATGCACTGATCACGGGACTGATCATGCACTGATCACGTGCTATCATGCACTGATACATGACTGACATGCACTGATCACGTGGCTGATCATGCACTGATCACGTGACTGATCATGCACTGATCACGTGGCTGATCATGCACTGATCACGTGGCTGATCATGCACTGATCACGTGGCTATCATGCACTGATCACGTGGCTGATCATGCAATGATCACGTAGCTACATGCACTGATCACGTGACTGATCATGCACTGATCACGTAATTGATCATGCACTGATCACGTGGCTGATCATGCACTGATCACGTGGCTGATCATGCACTGATCACGTGACTGATCATGCACTGATCACGTGACTGATCATGCACTGATCACGTGGCTATCATGCACTGATCACGTGGCTGATCATGCACTGATCACGTGACTGATCATGCACTGATCACGTGGCTGATCATGCACTGATCACGTGACTGATCATGCACTGATCACGTGGCTGATCATGCACTGATCACGTGGCTATCATGCACTGATCACGTGGCTGATCATGCACTGATCACGTAGCTACCATGCACTGATCACGTGACTGATCATGCACTGATCACGTGATTGATCATGCACTGATCACGTGGCTGATCATGCACTGATCACGTGGCTGATCATGCACTGATCACGTGACTGATCATGCACTGATCACGTGACTGATCATGCACTGATCACGTGGCTATCATGCACTGATCACGTGGCTGATCATGCACTGATCACGTGACTGATCATGCACTGATCACGTGGCTGATCATGCACTGATCACGTGACTGATCATGCACTGATCACGTGTCTGATCATGCACTGATCACGTGGCTATCATGCACTGATCACGTGGCTGATCATGCATGATCACGTAGCTATCATGCACTGATCACGTGACTGATCATGCACTGATCACGTGGCTATCATGCACTGATCACGTGGCTGATCATGCACTGATCATGTAGCTATCATGCACTGATCACGTGACTGATCATGCACTGATCACGTGACTGATCATGCACTGATCACGTGGCTGATCATGCACTGATCACGTGGCTGATCATGCACTGATCACGTGGCTGATCATGCACTGATCACGTGACTGATCATGCACTGATCACGTGACTGATCATGCACTGATCACGTGGCTATCATGCACTGATCACGTGGCTGATCATGCACTGATCACGTGACTGATCATGCACTGATCACGTGACTGATCATGCACTGATCACGTGACTGATCATGCACTGATCACGTGGCTATCATGCACTGATCACGTGGCTGATCATGCACTGATCATGTAGCTACCATGCACTGTCACGTGACTGATCATGCACTGATCACGTGACTGATCATGCACTGATCACGTGGCTGATCATGCACTGATCACGTGGCTGATCATGCACTGATCACGTGACTGATCATGCACTGATCACGTGGCTATCATGCACTGATCACGTGGCTGATCATGCACTGATCACGTGGCTGATCATGCACTGATCACGTGGCTGATCATGCACTGATCACGTGACTGATCATGCACTGATCACGTGGCTGATCATGCACTGATCACGTGGCTGATCATGCACTGATCACGTGGCTATCATGCACTGATCACGTGGCTGATCATGCACTGATCACGTGACTACCATGCACTGATCACGTGACTGATCATGCACTGATCACGTAATTGATCATGCACTGATCACGGGCTCATCATGCACTGATCACGTGGCTGATCATGCACTGATCACGTGACTGATCATGCACTGATCACGTGACTGATCATGCACTGATCACGTGGCTATCATGCACTGATCACGTGGCTATCATGCACTGATCACGTGGCTGATCACACACTGATCACGTGACTGATCATGCACTGATCACGTGGCTGATCATGCACTGATCACGTGGCTATCATGCACTGATCACGTGGCTGATCATGCACTGATCACGTAGCTATCATGCACTGTCACGTGACTGATCATGCACTGATCACGTGACTGATCATGCACTGATCACGTGGCTGATCATGCACTGATCACGTGACTGATCATGCACTGATCACGTGACTGATCATGCACTGATCACGTGGCTATCATGCACTGATCACGTGGCTGATCATGCACTGATCACAGCTATCATGCACTGATCACGTGACTGATCATGCACTGATCACATGACTGATCATGCACTGATCACGTGGCTTATCATGCACTGATCATGTGACTGATCATGCGCTGATCATGTTTGCTGTCATACACTGATCATGTGCCTCTGGAGGCAATGAACAAAGAGCTGAGTAGGCACGAATCAGTCAGCAGGCAATAATCATGGAACTCAGCTGAAATCATGCTGCTCAGCTGGCAATAATCAAGTAGATGAGCAGGCAGGAATTACGCAGCACAGCTGGCAATTGTCAAGCAGATGACAGGCAGGAATCGTGCAGCTCAGCTGGCAATTGTCAAGCAGATGAGCAGACAGTAATCACGCAGCTCAGCAGGCCCTGATCACGTGACTGAGCATGCACTGTTCACGTGGCTGATCATACACTGATCACGTGACTGATCATGCACTGATCACGTGACTGATCATGCACTGATCACGTGGCTGATCATGCACTGATCACGTGGCTGATCATGCACTGATCACGGGACTGATCATGCACTGATCACGTGCTATCATGCACTGATACATGACTGACATGCACTGATCACGTGGCTGATCATGCACTGATCACGTGACTGATCATGCACTGATCACGTGGCTATCATGCACTGATCACGTGGCTGATCATGCACTGATCACGTAGCTATCATGCACTGATCACGTGACTGATCATGCACTGATCACGTGATTGATCATGCACTGATCACGTGGCTGATCATGCACTGATCACGTGGCTGATCATGCACTGATCACGTGACTGATCATGCACTGATCACGTGACTGATCATGCACTGATCACGTGGCTATCATGCACTGATCACGTGGCTGATCATGCACTGATCACGTGCCTGATCATGCACTGATCACGTGACTGATCATGCACTGATCACGTGACTGATCATGCACTGATCACGTGGCTATCATGCACTGATCACGTGGCTGATCATGCACTGATCACGTAGCTATCATGCACTGATCACGTGACTGATCATGCACTGATCACGTGACTGATCATGCACTGATCACGTGGCTGATCATGCACTGATCACGTGGCTGATCATGCACTGATCACGTGACTGATCATGCACTGATCACGTGGCTATCATGCACTGATCACGTGGCTGATCATGCACTGATCACGTGGCTGATCATGCACTGATCACGTGGCTGATCATGCACTGATCACGTGACTGATCATGCACTGATCACGTGGCTGATCATGCACTGATCACGTGGCTGATCATGCACTGATCACGTGGCTATCATGCACTGATCACGTGGCTGATCATGCACTGATCACGTGGCTATCATGCACTGATCACGTGACTGATCATGCACTGATCACGTGACTGATCATGCACTGATCACGTGGCTGATCATGCACTGATCACGTGGCTGATCATGCACTGATCACGTGACTGATCATGCACTGATCACGTGACTGATCATGCACTGATCACGTGGCTATCATGCACTGATCACGTGGCTATCATGCACTGATCACGTGGCTGATCATGCACTATCACGTGACTGATCATGCACTGATCACGTGGCTGATCATGCACTGATCACGTGGCTATCATGCACTGATCACGTGGCTGATCATGCACTGATCACGTGCTATCATGCACTGTCACGTGACTGATCATGCACTGATCAGTGACTGATCATGCACTGATCACGTGACTGATCATGCACTGATCACGTGACTGATCATGCACTGATCACGTGACTGATCATGCACTGATCACGTGGCTATCATGCACTGATCACGTGGCTGATCATGCACTGATCACGTGGCTATCATGCACTGATCACGTGACTGATCATGCACTGATCACATGACTGATCATGCACTGATCACGTGGCTTATCATGCACTGATCATGTGACTGATCATGCGCTGATCATGTTTGCTATCATACACTGATCATGTGCCTCTGGAGGCAATGAACAAAGAGCTGAGTAGGCACGAATCAGTCAGCAGGCAATAATCATGGAACTCAGCTGTGAGGAATCATGCTGCTCAGCTGGCAATAATCAAGCAGCTGAGCAGGCAGGAATTACGCAGCACAGCTGGCAATTGTCAAGCAGATGACAGGCAGGAATCGTGCAGCTCAGCTGGCAATTGTCAAGCAGATGAGCAGACAGTAATCACGCAGCTCAGCAGGCCCTGATCACGTGACTGAGCATGCACTGTTCACGTGGCTGATCATACACTGATCACGTGACTGATCATGCACTGATCACGTGACTGATCATGCACTGATCACGTGGCTATCATGCACTGATCACGTGGCTGATCATGCACTGATCACGGGACTGATCATGCACTGATCACGTGGCTATCATGCACTGATACATGACTGATCATGCACTGATCACGTGGCTGATCATGCACTGATCACGTGACTGATCATGCACTGATCACGTGGCTATCATGCACTGATCACGTGGCTGATCATGCACTGATCACGTAGCTATCATGCACTGATCACGTGACTGATCATGCACTGATCACGTAATTGATCATGCACTGATCACGTGGCTGATCATGCACTGATCACGTGGCTGATCATGCACTGATCACGTGACTGATCATGCACTGATCACGTGACTGATCATGCACTGATCACGTGGCTATCATGCACTGATCACGTGGCTGATCATGCACTGATCACGTGCTGATCATGCACTGATCACGTGACTGATCATGCACTGATCACGTGACTGATCATGCACTGATCACGTGGCTATCATGCACTGATCACGTGGCTGATCATGCACTGATCACGTAGCTACCATGCACTGATCACGTGACTGATCATGCACTGATCACGTGACTGATCATGCACTGATCACGTGGCTGATCATGCACTGATCACGTGGCTGATCATGCACTGATCACGTGACTGATCATGCACTGATCACGTGGCTATCATGCACTGATCACGTGGCTGATCATGCACTGATCACGTGGCTGATCATGCACTGATCACGTGGCTGATCACATGATCACGTGACTGATCATGCACTGATCACGTGCTGATCATGCACTGATCACGTGGCTGATCATGCACTGATCACGTGGCTATCATGCACTGATCACGTGGCTGATCATGCACTGATCACGTGCTATCATGCACTGATCACGTGACTGATCATGCACTGATCACGTAATTGATCATGCACTGATCACGTGGCTGATCATGCACTGATCACGTGGCTGATCACACACTGATCACGTGACTGATCATGCACTGATCACGTAACTGATCATGCACTGATCACGTGGCTATCATGCACTGATCACGTGGCTATCATGCACTGATCACGTGGCTGATCATGCACTATCACGTGACTGATCATGCACTGATCACGTGGCTGATCATGCACTGATCACGTGGCTATCATGCACTGATCACGTGGCTGATCATGCACTGATCACGTAGCTACCATGCACTGTCACGTGACTGATCATGCACTGATCAGTGACTGATCATGCACTGATCACGTGACTGATCATGCACTGATCACGTGACTGATCATGCACTGATCACGTGACTGATCATGCACTGATCACGTGGCTATCATGCACTGATCACGTGGCTGATCATGCACTGATCACGAGCTATCATGCACTGATCACGTGACTGATCATGCACTGATCACATGACTGATCATGCACTGATCACGTGACTTATCATGCACTGATCATGTGACTGATCATGCACTGATCATGTTTGCTATCATACACTGATCATGTGCCTCTGGAGGCAATGAACAAAGAGCTGAGTAGGCACGAATCAGTCAGCAGGCTATAATCATGGAACTCAGCTCTGAGAATCATGCTGCTCAGCTGGCAATAATCAAGCAGATTAGCAGGCAGGAATTACGCAGCACAGGTGGCAATTGTCAAGCAGATGACAGGCAGGAATCGTGCAGCTCAGCTGGCAATTGTCAAGCAGATGAGCAGACAGTAATCACGCAGCTCAGCAGGCCCTGATCACGTGACTGAGCATGCACTGTTCACGTGGCTGATCACACACTGATCACGTGACTGATCATGCACTGATCACGTGGCTGATCATGCACTGATCACGTGGCTGATCATGCACTGATCACGTGGCTGATCATGCACTGATCACGTGGCTGATCATGCACTGATCACGTGACTGATCATGCACTGATCACGTGGCTGATCATGCACTGATCACGTGACTGATCATGCACTGATCACGTGACTGATCATGCACTGATCACGTGGCTATCATGCACTGATCACGTGGCTGATCATGCACTGATCACGTAGCTATCATGCACTGATCACGTGACTGATCATGCACTGATCACGTGGTGATCATGCACTGATCACGTGGCTGATCATGCACTGATCACGTGACTGATCATGCACTGATCACGTGACTGATCATGCACTGATCACGTGGCTGATCATGCACTGATCACGTGGCTGATCATGCACTGATCACGTGACTGATCATGCACTGATCACGTGGCTGATCATGCACTGATCACGTGGCTGATCATGCACTGATCACGTGGCTGATCACACACTGATCACGTGACTGATCATGCACTGATCACGTGGCACTCATGCACTGATCACGTGGCTGATCATGCACTGATCACGTGACTGATCATGCACTGATCACGTGGCTATCATGCACTGCTCACGTGGCTGTCATGCACTGATCACGTAGCTATCATGCACTGATCACGTGACTGATCATGCACTGATCACGTGACTGATCATGCACTGATCACGTGACTGATCATGCACTGATCACGTGGCTGATCATGCACTGATCACGTAACTATCATGCACTGATCACGTGACTGATCATGCACTGATCACGTGACTGATCATGCACTGATCACGTGGCTGATCATGCACTGATCACGTGGCTGATCATGCACTGATCACGTGACTGATCATGCACTGATCACGTGGCTGATCATGCACTGATCACGTGGCTGATCATGCACTGATCACGTGGCTATCATGCACTGATCACGTGGCTGATCATGCACTGATCACGTAGCTATCATGCACTGGTCACGTGACTGATCATGCACTGATCACGTGACTGATCATGCACTGATCACGTGGCTGATCATGCACTGATCACGTGGCTGATCACACACTGATCATGTGACTGATCATGCACAGATCACGTGACTGATCATGCACTGATCACGTGGCTGATCATGCACTGATCACGTGGCTATCATGCACTGATCACGTGGCTGATCATGCACTGATCACGTGACTGATCATGCACTGATCACGTGGCTATCATGCACTGATCACGTGGCTATCATGCACTGATCACGTGGCTGATCATGCACTGATCACGTGGCTATCATGCACTGATCACATGACTGATCATGCACTGATCACGTGACTGATCATGCACTGATCACGTGGCTTATCATGCACTGATCATGTGACTGATCATGTGCTGATCATGTTTGCTGTCATACACTGATCATGTGCATCTGGAGGCAATGAACAAAGAGCTGAGTAGGCACGAATCAGTCAGCAGGCTATAATCATGGAACTCAGCTGTGAGAAATCATGCTGCTCAGCTGGCAATAATCAAGCAGATGAGCAGGCAGGAATTATGCAGCACAGCTGGCAATTGTCAAGCAGATGACAGGCAGGAATCGTGCAGCTCAGCTGGCAATTGTCAAGCAGATGAGCAGACAGTAATCACGCAGCTCAGCAGGCCCTGATCACGTGACTGAGCATGCACTGTTCACGTGGCTGATCATACACCGATCACGTGACTGATCATGCACTGATCACGTGACTGTCATGCACTGATCACGTGGCTATCATGCACTGATCACGTGGCTGATCATGCACTGATCACGTGACTGATCATGCACTGATCACGTGGCTATCATGCACTGATCACGTGGCTGATCATGCACTGATCACGGGACTGATCATGCACTGATCACGGGCTATCATGCACTGATACATGACTGACATGCACTGATCACGTGATGATCATGCACTGATCACGTGGCTGATCATGCACTGATCACGTGGCTGATCATGCACTGATCACGTGGCTGATCATGCACTGATCACGTGGCTGATCATGCACTGATCACGTGGCACTCATGCACTGATCACGTGGCTGATCATACACTGATCACGTGACTGATCATGCACTGATCACGTGGCTATCATGCACTGATCACGTGGCTGATCATGAACTGATCACGTAGCTACCATGTACTGATCACGTGACTGATCATGCACTGATCACGTGACTGATCATGCACTGATCACGTGACTGATCATGCACTGATCACGTGGCTATCATGCACTGATCACGTGGCTGATCATGCACTGATCACGTAGCAACCATGTACTGGTCACGTGACTGATCATGCACTGATCACGTAATTGATCATGCACTGATCACGTGGCTGATCATGCACTGATCACGTGGCTGATCACACTGATCACGTGACTGATCATGCACTGATCACGTGGCTGATCATGCACTGATCACGTGGCTGATCATGCACTGATCACGTGGCTATCATGCACTGATCACGTGGCTGATCACACTATCACGTGACTGATCATGCACTGATCACGTGGCTATCATGCACTGATCACGTGGCTATCATGCACTGATCACGTGGCTGATCATGCACTGATCACGTAGCTACCATGTACTGATCACGTGACTGATCATGCACTGATCACGTAATTGATCATGCACTGATCACGTGGCTGATCATGCACTGATCACGTGGCTGATCATGCACTGATCACGTGACTGATCATGCACTGATCACGTGGCTATCATGCACTGATCACGTGGCTGATCATGCACTGATCACGTGCCTGATCATGCACTGATCACGTGGCTGATCATGCACTGATCACGTGACTGATCATGCACTGATCACGTGTCTGATCATGCACTGATCACGTGGCTATCATGCACTGCTCACGTGGCTGATCATGCATGATCACGCAGCTACCATGCACTGATCACGTGACTGATCATGCACTGATCACGTGACTGATCATGCACTGATCACGTGGCTATCATGCACTGATCACGTGGCTGATCATGCACTGATCACGTAGCTACCATGCAGGTCACGTGAATGATCATGCACTGATCACGTGACTGATCATGCACTGATCACGTGGCTATCATGCACTGATCACGTGACTGATCATGCACTGATCACGTGATATCATGCACTGATCACATGATCATGCACTGATCACGTGGCTGATCATGCACTGATCACGTGACTGATCATGCACTGATCACGTGGCTGATCATGCACTGATCACGTGACTGATCATGCACTGATCACGTGACTGACATGCACTGATCACGTGACTGATCATGCACTGATCACGTGGCTGATCATGCACTGATCACGTGGCTGATCATGCACTGATCACGTGGCTATCATGCACTGATCACGTGACTGATCATGCACTGATCACGTGACTGATCATGCACTGATCACGTGGCTGATCATGCACTGATCACGTGGCTGATCATGCACTGATCACGTGACTGATCATGCACTGATCACGTGACTGATCATGCACTGATCACGTGGCTATCATGCACTGATCACGTGGCTGATCATGCACTGATCACGTGCTGATCATGCACTGATCACATGACTGATCATGCACTGATCACGTGACTGATCATGCACTGATCACGTGGCTATCATGCACTACTCACGTGGCTGATCATGCAATGATCATGTAGCTACCATGTACAGGTCACGTGACTGATCATACACCCATCAGGTGACTGATCATGCACTGATCACGTGGCTGATCATGCACTGATCACGTGACTGATCATGCACTGATCACGTGACTATCATGCACTGATCACATGGCTATCATGAACTGATCACCTGGCTGATCATGCACTGATCACGTGGCTGATCATGCACTGATACCGTGACTGAGCATGGACTGATCACATGACTATCATGTAGTGATCACGTGACTTAATGGCGCTGATCATGTGACTGATCATGCGCTGATCATGTTTGCTATCATACACTGATCATGTGCCTCTGGAGGCAATAAACAAAGAGCTGAGTAGGCACGAATTGTACAGTCAGCAGGCAATAATCATGGAACTCAGGTGTGAGGAATCATGCTGCTCAGCTGGCAATAATCAAGCAGCTGAGCAGGCAGGAATTACGCAGCACAGCTGGCAATTGTCAAGCAGATGACAGGCAGGAATCGTGCAGCTCAGCTGGCAATTGTCAAGCAGATGAGCAGACAGTAATCACGCAGCTCAGCAGGCCCTGATCACGTGACTGAGCATGCACTGTTCACGTGGCTGATCATACACTGATCACGTGATGATCATGCACTGATCACTTGGATATCATGCACTGATCACGTGGCTGATCATACACTGTTCACGGGTCTGACCATGCACTGATCACGTGGCTGATCATACACTTCTCACGTAACTGATCATGCACTGATCACGTGGCTATCATGCACTGATCACGTGGCTGAACATGCACTGTTCACGTGGCTGATCACACACCTGTCACGTGACATATCATGCACTGATCACGTGGCACAAATGCACTGATAACGTGGCTGATCATACTCTGCTCACGTAACTGATCATGCACACATCACGTGGCTATCATGCACTGATCACGTGGCTCGTCATGGAATGATCACGTAGCTACCATATACTGGTCACGTGACTGATCATGCACAGATCACGTCAATGATCATGCACTGTTCAAGTGACTGATCATGTACTGATCACGTGACTGATCATGCACTGATCACGTGGCTATCATGCTCAGCTCACGTGGCTGATCATGCAAGGATCACGTAACAACCATGTACTGGTCACGTGACTGATCATGCACTGATCACGTAATTGATCCTGCACTGATCACGTGGCTCATCATGCACTGATCACGTGGCTGATCACACATGTATCACGTGACTGATCATGCACTGATCACGTGGCTCTCATGCACTGATCACGTGGCTATCATGCACTGATCACGTAGCTATCATGCACTGATCACGTGGCTGATCATGCACTGATCACGTGGCTATCATGCACTGATCACGTGACTGATCATGCACTGATCACGTGACTGATCATGCACTGATCACGTGGCTGATCATGCACTGATCACGTGGCTGATCATGCATGATCACGTGACTGATCATGCACTGATCACGTGACTGATCATGCACTGATCACGTGGCTGATCATGCACTGATCACGTGGCTATCATGCACTGATCACGTGGCTGATCATGCACTGATCACGTGACTGATCATGCACTGATCACGTGGCTATCATGCACTGATCACGTGGCTGATCATGCACTGATCACGTGGCTGATCATGCACTGATCACGCAGCTATCATGCACTGATCACATGACTGATCATGCACTGATCACGTGACTGATCATGCACTGATCACGTGGCTTATCATGCACTGATCATGTGACTGATCATGCGCTGATCATGTTTGCTATCATACACTGATCATGTGCCTCTGGAGGCAATGAACAAAGAGCTGAGTAGGCACGAATCAGTCAGCAGGCAATAATCATGGAACTCAGCTGTGAGAAATCATGCTGCTCAGCTGGCAATAATCAAGCAGATGAGCAGGCAGGAATTATGCAGCACAGCTGGCAATTGTCAAGCAGATGACAGGCAGGAATCGTGCAGCTCAGCTGGCAATTGTCAAGCAGATGAGCAGACAGTAATCACGCAGCTCAGCAGGCCCTGATCACGTGACTGAGCATGCACTGTTCACGTGGCTGATCATACACTGATCACGTGACTGATCATGCACTGATCACGTGATGTCATGCACTGATCACGTGGCTGATCATGCACTGATCACGTGGCTGATCATGCACTGATCACGTGACTGATCATGCACTGATCACGTGGCTATCATGCACTGATCACGTGGCTGATCATGCACTGATCACGGACTGATCATGCACTGATCACGTGGCTATCATGCACTGATACATGACTGATCATGCACTGATCACGTGATGATCATGCACTGATCACGTGACTGATCATGCACTGATCACGTGGCTGATCATGCACTGATCACGTGGCTGATCATGCACTGATCACGTGGCACTCATGCACTGATCACGTGGCTGATCATACACTGATCACGTGACTGATCATGCACTGATCACGTGGCTATCATGCACTGATCACGTGGCTGTCATGCATGATCACGTAGCTACCATGCACTGATCACGTGACTGATCATGCACTGATCACGTGACTGATCATGCACTGATCACGTGACTGATCATGCACTGATCACGTGGCTATCATGCACTGATCACGTGGCTGATCATGCAATGATCACGTAGCTACCATGTACTGGTCACGTGACTGATCATGCACTGATCACGTAATTGATCATGCACTGATCACGTGGCTTATCATGCACTGATCACGTGGCTGATCACACATGATCACGTGACTGATCATGCACTGATCACGTGGCTATCATGCACTGATCACGTGGCTGTCATGCACTGATCACGTGGATATCATGCACTGATCACGTGGCTGATCATGCACGTATCACATGACTGATCATGCACTGATCACGTGGCTATCATGCACTGATCACGTGGCTATCATGCACTGATCACGTGGCTGATCATGCAATGATCACGTAGCTACATGCACTGGTCACGTGACTGATCATGCACTGATCACGTAATTGATCATGCACTGATCACGTGGCTGATCATGCACTGATCACGTGGCTGATCATGCACTGATCACGTGACTGATCATGCACTGATCACGTGACTGATCATGCACTGATCACGTGGCTATCATGCACTGATCACGTGGCTGATCATACACTGATCACGTGCCTGATCATGCACTGATCACGTGGCTGATCATGCACTGATCACGTGACTGATCATGCACTGATCACGTGGCTGATCATGCACTGATCACGTGGCTATCATGCACTGATCACGTGGCTGATCATGCATGATCACGCAACTATCATGCACTGATCACGTGACTGATCATGCACTGATCACGTGACTGATCATGCACTGATCACGTGGCTATCATGCACTGATCACGTGGCTGATCATGCATGATCACGTAGCTACCATGTACTGGTCACGTGAATGATCATGCACTGATCACGTGACTGATCATGCACTGATCACGTGGCTATCATGCACTGATCACGTGACTGATCATGCACTGATCACGTCTATATCATGCACTGATCACGTGACTGATCATGCACTGATCACGTGGCTGATCATGCACTGATCACGTGACTGATCATGCACTGATCACGTGGCTGATCATGCACTGATCACGTGACTGATCATGCACTGATCACGTGACTATCATGCACTGATCACGTGACTGATCATGCACTGATCACGTGGCTATCATGCACTGATCACGTGGCTGATCATGCACTGATCACGTAGCTATCATGCACTGATCACGTGACTGATCATGCACTGATCAGTGACTGATCATGCACTGATCACGTGGCTGATCATGCACTGATCACGTGGCTGATCATGCACTGATCACGTGGCTGATCATGCACTGATCACGTGACTGATCATGCACTGATCACGTGACTGATCATGCACTGATCACGTGGCTGATCATGCACTGATCACGTGGCTGATCATGCACTGATCACGTGGCTGATCATGCACTGATCACGTGACTGATCATGCACTGATCACGTGACTGATCATGCACTGATCACGTGGCTATCATGCACTGATCACGTGGCTGATCATGCACTGATCACGTGGCTGATCATGCACTGATACCGTGACTGAGCATGGACTGATCACATGACTATCATGTAGTGATCACGTGACTTAATGGCGCTGATCATGTGACTGATCATGCGCTGATCATGTTTTCTCTCATACACTGATCATGTGCCTCTGGAGGCAATAAACAAAGAGCTGAGTAGGCACGAATCAAACAGTCAGCAGGCAATAATCATGGAACTCAGGTGTGAGGAATCATGCTGCTCAGCTGGCAATAATCAAGCAGCTGAGCAGGCAGGAATTACGCAGCACAGCTGGCAATTGTCAAGCAGATGACAGGCAGGAATCATGCAGCTCAGCTGGCAATTGTCAAGCAGATGAGCAGACAGTAATCACGCAGCTCAGCAGGCCCTTATCACGTGACTGAGCATGCACTGTTCACGTGGCTGATCATACACTGATCACGTGATTGATCATGCACTGATCACTGGATATCATGCACTGATCACGTGGCTGATCATACACTCTTCACGTGTCTGACCATGCACTGATCACGTGGCTGATCATGCACTGATCACGTGGCTGATCATGCACTGATCACGTGGCTATCATGCACTGATCACGTGGCTGATCATGCACTGATCACGTGGCTGATCATGCACTGATCACGTGACTGATCATGCACTGATCACGTGGCTGATCATGCACTGATCATGACTGATCACGTGGCTATCATGCACTGATCACGTGGCTATCATGCACTGATCACGTGGCTGATCACACTGATCACGTGACTGATCATGCACTGATCACGTGGCTATCATGCACTGATCACGTGGCTGATCATGCACTGATCATCATGCACTGATCACGTGGCTGATCATGCACTGATCACGTGACTGATCATGCACTGATCACGTGGCTATCATGCACTGATCACGTGGCTGATCATGCACTGATCACGTAGCTATCATGCACTGTCACGTGACTGATCATGCACTGATCACGTGGCTGATCATGCACTGATCACGTGGCTGATCATGCACTGATCACGTGACTGATCATGCACTGATCACGTGGCTTATCATGCACTGATCATGTGACTGATCATGCACTGATCATGTTTGGTGTCATACACTGATCATGTGCCTCTGGAGGCAATGAACAAAGAGCTGAGTAGGCACGAATCAGTAGGCAATAATCATGGAACTCAGCTCTGAGAAATCATGCTGCTCAGCTGGCAATAATCAAGTGGCTGAGCAGGCAGGAATTATGCAGCACAGGTGGCAATTGTCAAGCAGATGACAGGCAGGAATCGTGCAGCTCAGCTGGCAATTGTCAAGCAGATGAGCAGACAGTAATCACGCAGCTCAGCAGGCCCTGATCACGTGACTGAGCATGCACTGTTCACGTGGCTGATCACACACTGATCACGTGAATGATCATGCACTGATCACGTGGCTATCATGCACTGATCACGTGGCTGATCATGCACTGATCACGTGGCTGTCATGCACTGATCACGTGGCTATCATGCACTGATCACGTGGCTGATCATGCACTGATCACGTGACTGATCATGCACTGATCACGTGGCTATCATGCACTGATCACGTGGCTGATCATGCACTGATCACGTGCTATCATGCACTGATCACGTGACTGATCATGCACTGATCACGTGGCTGATCATGCACTGATCACGTGACTGATCATGCACTGATCACGTGACTGATCATGCACTGATCACGTGGCTATCATGCACTGATCACGTGGCTGATCATGCACTGATCACGTAGCTACCATGCACTGTCACGTGACTGATCATGCACTGATCACGTGGCTGATCATGCACTGATCACGTGACTGATCATGCACTGATCACGTGACTGATCATGCACTGATCACGTGGCTATCATGCACTGATCACGTGGCTGATCATGCACTGATCACGTGGCTGATCATGCACTGATCACGTGACTGATCATGCACTGATCACGTGACTGATCATGCACTGATCACGTGGCTATCATGCACTGATCACGTGGCTGATCATGCACTGATCACGTGCCTGATCATGCACTGATCACGTGACTGATCATGCACTGATCACGTGGCTATCATGCACTGATCACGTGGCTGATCATGCACTGATCACGTGGCTGATCATGCACTGATCACGTGGCTGATCATGCACTGATCACGTGGCTGATCATGCACTGATCACGTGGCTATCATGCACTGATCACGTGGCTGATCATGCACTGATCACGTGACTGATCATGCACTGATCACGTGGCTGATCATGCACTGATCACGTGACTGATCATGCACTGATCACGTGACTGATCATGCACTGATCACGTGGCTATCATGCACTGATCACGTGGCTGATCATGCTGATCACGCAACTACCATGTACTGGTCATGACTGATCATGCACTGATCACGTGACTGATCATGCACTGATCACGTGGCTATCATGCACTATCACGTGGCTGATCATGCAATGATCATGTAGGTACCATATACAGGTCACGTGAATGATCATACACTGATCAGTGACTGATCATGCACTGATCACGTGGCTATCATGCACTGATCACGTGACTGATCATGCACTGATCACGTGATATCATGCACTGATCACGTGACTGATCATGCACTGATCACGTGGCTGATCATACACTGATCATGTGACTGATCATGCACTGATCACGTGGCTGATCATGCACTGATCACGTGACTGAGCATGCACTGATCACATGACTATCATGCACTGATCACGTGACTGATCATGCACTGATCACGTGGCTATCATGCACTGATCACGTGGCTGATCATGCACTGATCATGTAGCTACCATGCACAGATCACGTGAATGATCATGCACATCACGTGACTGATCATGCACTGATCACGTGGCTGATCATGCACTGATCACGTGGCTGATCATGCACTGATCACGTGGCTGATCATGCACTGATCACGTGACTGATCATGCACTGATCACGTGACTGATCATGCACTGATCACGTGGCTATCATGCACTGATCACGTGGCTGATCATGCACTGATCACGTGACTGATCATGCACTGATCACGTGACTGATCATGCACTGATCACGTGACTGATCATGCACTGATCACGTGGCTATCATGCACTGATCACGTGGCTGATCATACACTGATCACGTGACTGATCATGCACTGATCACGTGGCTGATCATGCACTGATCACGTGGCTATCATGCACTGATCACGTGGCTATCATGCACTGATCATGCACTGATCACGTGGCTGATCACACTGATCACGTGACTGATCATGCACTGATCACGTGACTATCATGCACTGATCACGTGGCTGATCATGCACTGATCACGTGGCTATCATGCACTGATCACGTGACTGATCATGCACTGATCACGTGACTGATCATGCACTGATCACGTGGCTATCATGCACTGATCACGTGGCTGATCATGCACTGATCACGTGGCTATCATGCACTGATCACGTGACTGATCATGCACTGATCACGTGACTGATCATGCACTGATCACGTGGCTGATCATGCACTGATCACGTGGCTGATCATGCACTGATCACGTGGCTGATCATGCACTGATCACGTGGCTGATCATGCACTGATCACGTGACTGATCATGCACTGATCACGTGGCTATCATGCACTGATCACGTGGCTGATCATGCACTGATCACGCCTTCATGCACTGTCACGTGACTGATCATGCACTGATCACGTGACTGATCATGCACTGATCACGTGGCTATCATGCACTGATCACGTGGCTATCATGCACTGATCACGTGGCTGATCACACTGATCACGTGACTGATCATGCACTGATCACGTGACTGATCATGCACTGATCACGTGACTGATCATGCACTGATCAGTGGCTATCATGCACTGATCACGTGGCTGATCATGCACTGATCACGTGACTGATCATGCACTGATCACGTGGCTATCATGCACTGATCACGTGGCTGATCATGCACTGATCGTGACTGATCATGCACTGATCACGTGGCTATCATGCACTGATCACGTGGCTGATCATGCAATGATCACGTAGCTACCATGCACTGATCACGTGACTGATCATGCACTGATCACGTAACTGATCATGCACTGATCACGTGGCTGATCATGCACTGATCACGTGGCTGATCATGCACTGATCACGTGACTGATCATGCACTGATCACGTGACTGATCATGCACTGATCACGTGACTGATCATGCACTGATCACGTGGCTGATCATGCACTGATCACGTGGCTATCATGCACTGATCACGTGGCTGATCATGCACTGATCACGTAGCTATCATGCACTGTCACGTGACTGATCATGCACTGATCACGTGACTGATCATGCACTGATCACGTGGCTATCATGCACTGATCACGTGGCTGATCATGCACTGATCACGTGACTGATCATGCACTGATCACGTGGCTATCATGCACTGATCACGTGGCTGATCATGCAATGATCACTAGCTACCATGCACTGATCACGTGACTGATCATGCACTGATCACGTGGCTGATCATGCACTGATCACGTGACTGATCATGCACTGATCACGTGACTGATCATGCACTGATCACGTGACTGATCATGCACTGATCACGTGGCTATCATGCACTGATCACGTGGCTGATCATGCACTGATCACGTGACTGATCATGCACTGATCACGTCTATATCATGCACTGATCACGTGGCTGATCATGCACTGATCACGTGGCTGATCATGCACTGATCACGTGACTGATCATGCACTGATCACGTGGCTGATCATGCACTGATCACGTGGCTGATCATGCACTGATCACGTGGCTATCATGCACTGATCACGTGGCTGATCATGCACTGATCACGTGGCTGATCATGCACTGATCACGTGACTGATCATGCACTGATCACGTGACTGATCATGCACTGATCACGTGGCTGATCATGCACTGATCACGTGACTGATCATGCACTGATCACGTGGCTGATCATGCACTGATCACGTGGCTGATCATGCACTGATCACGTGGCTGATCATGCACTGATCACGTGGCTATCATGCACTGATCACGTGACTGATCATGCACTGATCACGTGGCTGATCATGCACTGATCACGTGGCTGATCATGCACTGATCACGTGGCTATCATGCACTGATCACGTGGCTGATCATGCACTGATCACGTGACTGATCATGCACTGATCACGTGACTGATCATGCACTGATCACGTGGCTATCATGCACTGATCACGTGGCTGATCATGCACTGATCACGTGCCTGATCATGCACTGATCACATGACTGATCATGCACTGATCACGTGACTGATCATGCACTGATCACGTGGCTATCATGCACTACTCACGTGGCTGATCATGCAATGATCATGTAGCTACCATGTACTGGTCACGTGACTGATCATACACCCATCAGGTGACTGATCATGCACTGATCACGTGGCTGATCATGCACTGATCACGTGACTGATCATGCACTGATCACGTGACTGATCATGCACTGATCACATGGCTATCATGCACTGATCACGTGGCTGATCATGCACTGATCACGTGGCTGATCATGCACTGATACCGTGACTGAGCATGGACTGATCACATGACTATCATGTAGTGATCACGTGACTTAATGGCGCTGATCATGTGACTGATCATGCGCTGATCATGTTTGCTATCATACACTGATCATGTGCCTCTGGAGGCAATAAACAAAGAGCTGAGTAGGCACGAATCAAACAGTCAGCAGGCAATAATCATGGAACTCAGGTGTGAGGAATCATGCTGCTCAGCTGGCAATAATCAAGCAGCTGAGCAGGCAGGAATTACGCAGCACAGCTGGCAATTGTCAAGCAGATGACAGGCAGGAATCGTGCAGCTCAGCTGGCAATTGTCAAGCAGATGAGCAGACAGTAATCACGCAGCTCAGCAGGCCCTGATCACGTGACTGAGCATGCACTGTTCACGTGGCTGATCATACACTGATCACGTGATGATCATGCACTGATCACTTGGATATCATGCACTGATCACGTGGCTGATCATACACTGTTCACGTGTCTGACCATGCACTGATCACGTGGCTGATCATACACTGCTCACGTAACTGATCATGCACTGATCACGTGGCTATCATGCACTGATCACGTGGCTGAACATGCACTGTTCACGTGGCTGATCACACACCTGTCACGTGACATATCATGCACTGATCACGTGGCACTCATGCACTGATCACGTGGCTGATCATACTCTGCTCACGTAACTGATCATGCACACATCACGTGGCTATCATGCACTGCTCACGTGGCTCGTCTTGGAATGATCACGTAGCTACCATATACTGGTCACGTGACTGATCATGCACAGATCACGTAAATGATCATGCACTGTTCACGTGACTGATCATGTACTGATCACGTGACTGATCATGCACTGATCACGTGGCTATCATGCTCTGCTCACGTGGCTGATCATGCAACGATCACGTAGCAACCATGTACTGGTCACGTGACTGATCATGCACTGATCACGTGGCTGATCATGCACTGATCACGTGGCTATCATGCACTGATCACGTGGCTGATCACACTGTATCACGTGACTGATCATGCACTGATCACGTGGCTATCATGCACTGATCACGTGGCTATCATGCACTGATCACGTGGCTGATCACACTGATCACGTGACTGATCATGCACTGATCACGTGGCTATCATGCACTGATCACGTGGCTATCATGCACTGATCACGTGACTGATCACACACTATCACATGACTGATCATGCACTGATCACGTGGCTGATCATGCACTGATCACGTGGCTATCATGCACTGATCACGTGGCTGATCATGCACTGATCACGTAACTACCATGCACTGATCACGTGACTGATCATGCACTGATCACGTGACTGATCATGCACTGATCACGTGGCTGATCATGCACTGATCACGTGGCTGATCATGCACTGATCACGTGACTGATCATGCACTGATCACGTGACTGATCATGCACTGATCACGTGGCTATCATGCACTGATCACGTGGCTATCATGCACTGATCACGTGGCTGATCATGCACTGATCACGTGACTGATCATGCACTGATCACGTGACTGATCATGCACTGATCACGTGACTGATCATGCACTGATCACGTGGCTATCATGCACTGATCACGTGGCTGATCATGCACTGATCACGTGCTATGCACTGATCACGTGACTGATCATGCACTGATCAGGTGACTGATCATGCACTGATCACGTGACTGATCATGCACTGATCACGGGACTGATCATGCACTGATCACGTGACTGATCATGCACTGATCACGTGGCTATCATGCACTGATCACGTGGCTGATCATGCAATGATCACGCAGCTACATGCACTGATCACATGACTGATCATGCACTGATCACATGACTGATCATGCACTGATCACGTGGCTTATCATGCACTGATCACGTGACTGATCATGCGCTGATCATGTTGGTGTCATACACTGATCATGTGCCTCTGGAGGCAATGAACAAAGAGCTGAGTAGGCACGAATCAGTCAGCAGGCTATAATCATGGAACTCAGCTCTGAGGAATCATGCTGCTCAGCTGGCAATAATCAAGCAGATGAGCAGGCAGGAATTACGCAGCACAGCTGGCAATTGTCAAGCAGATGACAGGCAGGAATCGTGCAGCTCAGCTGGCAATTGTCAAGCAGATGAGCAGACAGTAATCACGCAGCTCAGCAGGCCCTGATCACGTGACTGAGCATGCACTGTTCACGTGGCTGATCACACACTGATCACGTGACTGATCATGCACTGATCACGTGACTGATCATGCACTGATCACGTGGCTGATCATGCACTGATCACGTGGCTGATCATGCACTGATCACGTGAACTGATCATGCACTGATCACGGGCTATCATGCACTGATACGTGACTCCATATGCACTGATCACGTGGCTGATCATGCACTGATCACGTGACTGATCATGCACTGATCACGTGACTGATCATGCACTGATCACGTGGCTGATCATGCACTGATCACGTGGCTATCATGCACTGATCACGTGGCTGATCATGCAATGATCACGTAGCTACCATGTACTGGTCACGTGACTGATCATGCACTGATCACGTAATTGATCATGCACTGATCACGTGGCTGATCATGCACTGATCACGTGGCTGATCATGCACTGATCACGTGACTGATCATGCACTGATCACGTGACTGATCATGCACTGATCACGTGGCTATCATGCACTGATCACGTGGCTGACATACACTGATCACGTGGCTGATCATGCACTGATCACGTGGCTGATCATGCACTGATCACGTGACTGATCATGCACTGATCACGTGACTGATCATGCACTGATCACGTGGCTATCATGCACTGCTCACGTGGCTGATCATGCATGATCACGCAGCTACCATGTACTGGTCACATGACTGATCATGCACTGATCACGTGACTGATCATGCACTGATCACGTGGCTATCATGCACTACTCACGTGGCTGATCATGCAATGATCATATAGCTACCATGTACAGGTCACGTGAATGATCATACACCCATCAGGTGACTGATCATGCACTGATCACGTGGCTATCATGCACTGATCACGAGACTGATCATGCACTGATCACGTCTATATCATGCACTGATCACATGACTGCCCATGCACTGATCACGTGGGTGATCATACACTAATCATGTGACAGATCATGCACTGATCACGTGGCTGATCATGCACTGATACCGTGACTGAGCATGGACTGATCACATGACTATCATGTAGTGATCACGTGACTTAATGGCGCTGATCATGTGACTGATCATGCGCTGATGATGTTTGCTATCATACACTGATCATGTGCCTATGGAGGCAATAAACAAAGAGCTGAGTAGGCACGAATCATACAGTGAGCAGGCAATAATCATGGAACTCAGCTGTGAGGAATCATGTTGCTCAGCTGGCAATAATCAAGCAGCTGAGCAGGCAGGAATTACGCAGCACAGCTGGCAATTGTCAAGCAGATGACAGGCAGGAATCGTGCAGCTCAGCTGGCAATTGTCAAGCAGATGAGCAGACAGTAATCACGCAGCTCAGCAGGCCCTGATCACGTGACTGAGCATGCACTGTTCACGTGGCTGATCATACACTGATCACGTGATTGATCATGCACTGATCACTTGGATATCATGCACTGATCACGTGGCTGATCATACACTGTTCACGTGTCTGACCATGCACTGATCACGTGGCTGATCATACACTGATCACGAAACTCATCATGCACTGATCACGTGGCTATCATGCACTTCTCACGTGACTGATCATGCACTGATCACGTAGCTACTATGTACTGGTCACGTGAGTGATCATGCACTGATCACTTAATTGATCATACACTGATCAGGTGACTTATCATGCACTGTTCACGTGACTGATCATGCACTGATCACGTAACTGATCATGCACTGATCTCGTTGCTATCATGCACGGTTCACATGGCTGATCATGCAATGATCACGTAGCTACCATGTACTGGTCACGTGAATATCATGCACTGATCACGTAATTGATCATGCACTGATCACGTGGCTGATCATGCACTGATCACGTGACTGATCATGCACACATCACGTGGCTTACATGCACTGCTCACGTGGCTGGTCATGCAATGTTCACGTAGCTACCATACACTGGTCACGCGACTTATCATGCACAGATCACGTAAATGATCGTGCACTGTTCCCGTGACTGATCATGTACTGATCATGTGGCTGATCATGCACTGATCACGTGACTGATCATTCACTGATCACGTGGCTGATCATGCACTGATCACGTGGCTATTATGCACTGCTCACGTGGCTGATCATGCAATGATCACGCAGCTACAATGTACTGGTCACATGACTGATCATGCACTGATCACGTAATTGATCATGCCCTGATCACCTGGATTATCATGCATGGATTATGTGATTCATCATGTGCTGATCATGTTTGGTGTCATACACTGATCATGTGCCTCTGGAGGCAATGAACAAAGAGCAGAGTAGGCAGGAATCAGTAGGCAATAATCATGGAACTCAGCTCTGAGAAATCATGCTGCTCAGCTGGCAATAATGAAGTAGATGAGCAGGCAGGAATTATGCAGAACAGATGGCAATTGTCAAGGAGATGACAGGCAGGAATCGTACAACTCAGCTGGCAATTGTCAAGCAGATGAGCAGACAGTAATCACGAAGCTCAACAGGCCCTGATCACGTGACTGAGCATGCACTGTTCACGTCGCTGATCACACACATATCACGTGAATGACCATGCACTGATGACGTGGCTGATCATGCACTGATCATGTGACTGATCATGCACTGATCACGTAGCTATCTTGCACTGGTCACTTGGCTGATCATACACTCATCACGGGCCTGATCGTGCACTGATTGCGGCGCTATCATGCATTGACTACATGACTCCACATGCACTGATCACGTGCATGATCATGCACTGATCACGTGACTGACCATGCACTGATCACGTGACTGATCATGCACTGATCACGTGGCTATCATGCACTGATCATTTGGCTGGTCATACACTGATCATGTGCCTGGTCATGCACTGATCATGTAGCTGATCATGCACTGATCACGTGACTGATCATGCACTGATCACGTGTCTATCATGCACTGATCACGTGGCTATCATGGACAGATCACGTGGCTGATCATGCAATGATCACGTAGCTACCATGTACTGGTCACGTGACTGATCATGCACTGATCACGTGGCTGATCATGCACTGCTCACGTGACTGATCATGCACTGATCACGTGGCTGATCATGAACTGAACACGTGGCTATCATGCACTGCTCATGTGGCTGATCATGCAATGTTCACACAGCTACCATGTACTGGTCACATGACTGATCATGCACTCATCACGTACTTGATCATGCACTGATCACCTGGCATATCATGCATTGATCATGTGACTCATCATGTGCTGATCATGTTTGGTGTCATACACTGATCATGTGCCTCTGGAGGCAATGAACACAGAGCTGAGTAAGCAGGAATCAGTCAGCAGGCAATAATCATGGAACTCAGCTCTGAGAAATCATGCTGCTCAGCTGGCAATAATCAAGTAGATGAGCAGGCAGGAATTACGTAGCACAGGTGGCAATTGTCAAGGAGATGACAGGCAGGAATCGTGCAGCTCAGCTGGCAATTGTCAAGCAGATGAGCAGACAGTAATCACGCAGCTCAGCAGGCCCTTATCACGTGACTGAGCATGCACTGTTCACGTGGATGATCACACATCTATCACGTGACTGATCATGCACTGATCATGTGATTGCGCATGCACTGATCACATAATTGTATGCACTGATCACGTGGCTATCATGCACTGATGACGTGGCTGATCATGCACTGATCATGTGCCTGATCATGCACTGATCACGTATCTATCTTGCACTGATCACTTGGCTGATCATACACTCATCATGGGACTGATCATGAACTGATCACGGCGCTATCATGCATTGATTACAAGACTCAACATGCACTGATCACCTGGTTGATCATACACTGATCACGTGACTGATCATGCACTGAACACGTGACTGACCATGCACTGATCACGTGATTGGTCATGCACTGATGAGTTGGCAATCATGCACTGATTACTTGGCTGATCATACACTGATCACATGACTGATAATGCACTGATCATCTGGCTATCGTGCACTCATTACATGGCTATCGTGCACTGATCACGTGGTTGATCATACACTGTTCACGAGACTGATCTTGCACTGATCACGTCTGTATCATGCACTGATCACCTGACTGCCCATGCACTGATCAAGTGGATAAACATACACTGATCATGTGACAGATCATGCAGTGATTCCGCGGCTATCATGCACTGCTCACGTGGCTGATCATGCAATGATCACGTAGCTGCCATGTTCTGGTCACGTGAGTGATCATGCACTGATCACGTAATTGATCATACACTGATCAGGTGACTTATCATGCACTGTTCACGTGACTGATCATGCACTGATCACGTGACTGATCATGCACTGATCTCGTTGCTATCATGCACGGTTCACATGGCTGATCATGCAATGATCACGAAGCTACCATGTACTGGTCACGTGACTATCATGCACTGATCATGTAATTGATCATGCACTGATCACGTGGCTGATCATGCACTGATCACGTAGCTACCATGTACTGGTCACGTGACTGATCATGCACTGATCACGAAATTGATCATGCACTGATCACGGGCTGAACATGCACTAATCACGTGACTGGTCATGCACTGATCACGTGCCTGATCATGCACTGATCACGTGACTGATCATGCACACATCACGTGGCTATCATGCACTGCTCACCGGCTGGTCATGCAATGATCACGTAGCTACCATATACTAGTCACGTGGCTGATCATGCACTGATCACGTGACTGATCATGCACACATCACGTGGCTTACATGCACTGCTCACGTGGCTGGTCATGCAATGATCACGTAGCTACCATATACTGGTCACGCGACTTATCATGCACAGATCACGTAAATGATCATGCACTGTTCCCGTGACTGATCATGTACTGATCACGTGACTGATCATGCACTGGTCACGTGGCTATCATGCTCTCCTCATGTGGGTGATCATGCAATGATCATGTAGCAACCATGTACTGGTCACCTGACTGATCATGCACTGATCATGTAATTGATCCAGCACTGATCATGTGGCTCATCATGCACTGATCACGTGACTGTTCTCGCACTGATCACTTGACTGATCATGCACTGATCACGTGGCTATAATGCCCTGATTACGTGGCTGATCATACACTTTTCACGTGCCTGGTCATGCACAGATCACGTGACTAATCATGAACTTATCACGTGGCTATAATGCACTGATCACGTGGCTGATCATACACTGTTCAATTTCCTGGTCATGCACAGATCACGTGACTAATCATGAACTTATCACGTGGCTATAATTCACTGATCACGTTAATATCATGCACTGATTACGTGCCTGTCAGGCACAGATCACGTGACTAATTATGAACTGATCATGTAGGTATCATGCACTGATCACGTGGCTGATCATACACTGTTCACGTGTCTATCATGCAGTGCTCACGTGGCTGATCCTGCAATGATAACGTAGCTTACATGTACTGGTAACGTGACTGATCATGCAATGGTAATGTAATTGATCATGCACTGATCACGTGACTGATTAATGTAATTGATCATGCACTGATCACGTGACTGATCATGCACAGATCACGTGACTGATCATGCACTGATGATTTGGCAATCATGCACTGATTACGTGGCTGATCATACACTGATCACGTGACTGATAATACACTGATCATCTGGCTATCGTGCACTCATTACCTGGCTATCGTGCACTGATCACGTGGTTGATCATACACTGTTCACGAGACTGATCTTGCACTGATCACGTCTGTATCATGCACTGATCACCTGACTGCCCATGCACTGATCAAGTGGATAAATATACACTGATCATGTGACAGATCATGCAGTGATCACGCGGCTATCATGCACTGCTCACGTGGCTGATCATGCAATGATCACGTAGCTGCCATGTACTGGTCACGTGAGTGATCATGCACTGATCCGGTAATTGATCATGCACTGATCACGTGGCACTCAAGCACTGATCACGTGGCTGATCATACTCTGTTCACGTAACTCATCATGCACACATCATGTGGCTATCATGCACTGCTCACGTGGTTCGTCATGGAATGATCACGTAGCAACCATATACTGGTCACGTGACTGATCATGCACAGATCACGTAAATGATCATGCACTGTTCACGTGACTGATCATGTACTGATCACGTGACTGATCATGCACTGATCACGTGGCTATCATGCTCTGCTCACGTGGCTGATCATGCAACGATCACGTAGCAATCATGTACTGGTCTCGTGACTGATCATGCACTGATCACGTAATTGATCCTGCACTGATCACGTGGCTAATCACGCACTGATCTGGTGGCTGATCACACACGTATCACGTGAATGATCATGTATAGATCACATGACTAATCATGAAGTGATCACGTGGCTATCCTGCACTGATCACGTGGATATCATGCACGGATCACGTGGCTGAACACACACGTATCACGTGACTGATCATGCACTGATCACGTGGCTATCATGCACTGATAACGTGGCTATCATGCACTGATATCATGCACTGGTCACGTGGCTTATCACACACGTATCACGTGACTGATCATGCACTGATCACGTGACGACCATGCACTGATCACGTGATGATTATGCACTGATCACGTGGCTGATCATGCACTGATCACGTGGCTATCATGCACTGCTCACGTGTCTGATCATGCAATGATCACGTAGCTACCATGTACTGGTCAAGTGACTGACCGTGCACTGATCACGTAATTGATCATGCACTGGTCATGTGGCTGATCATGCACTTATCACGTGCTGATCATACACTGATCACGTGACTGATCATGCACTGATCATGTGGCTATCATGCACTGATCACTTGGCTGGTCATACTGATCACGTGCCTCGTCATGCACTGATCACGTGATGATCATGCACTGATCACGTGACTGATCATGCACTGATCATGTGGCTATCATGCACTGATCACTTGGCTGGTCATACTGATCACGTGCCTCGTCATGCACTGATCACGTGGCTGATCATGCACTGATCACGTGGCTATCATGCAGTGATCACGTGGCTATCATGAACAGATCACATGGCTGATAATGAAATGATCACCTAGCTACCATATACTTGTCACGTGACTGATCATGCACTGATCCCGGGGCTGATCATGCACTGCTCACGTGACTGATCATGCACTGTTCACGAGACTCATCATGCACTGATTACGTGGATATCATGCACTGATCACGTGTTTGATCATACACTGTTCACGTGTCTGACCATGCACTGCTCACGTGGCTGATCATACACTGTTCACGTAACTGATCACGCCCTGATCACGTGGATATCATGCACTGATCACGTGGCTGAACATGCACTGTTCACTTGGCTTACCACACACCTGTCACGTGACTGATCATGCACTGATCACGTGGCACTCATGCACTGTTCACGTGGCTGATCATGCAATGATCACGCAGATACCATGTACTGGTCACATGACTGATCATGCACTGATCACATAATTGATCATGCACTGAACACCTGGCTTATCATGCATTGATCATGTGACTGATCATGTACTGATCATGTTTGGTGTCACACACTGATCATGTGCCTCTGGAGGCAATGAACATAGAGCTGAGTAGGCAGGAATCAGTCAGCAGGCTATAATCATGGAACTCAGCTCTGAGAAATCATGCTGCTCAGCTGGCAATAATCAAGTAGATGAGCAGGCAGGAATTACGCAGCACAGGTGGCAATTGTCAAGGAGATGACAGGCAGGAATCGTGCAGCTCAGCTGGAAATTGTCAAGCAGATGAGCAGACAGCAATCACGCAGCTCAGCAGGCCCTGATCACGTGACTGAGCATGCACTGTTCACATGGCTGATCACACACCTATCACGTGACTGATCATGCACTGATCACGTAGCTATCTTGCACTGATCACTTGCCTGATCATACACTCATCACGGGACTGATCGTGCACTGATCACGGCGCTATCATGCATTGACTACATGACTCCACATGCACTGATCACGTGGATGATCATGCACTGATCACGTGACTGATCATGCACTGATCACATGGCTGATCATGCACTGATCACGTGGCTCTCATGCTCTGCTCACGTGGCTGATCAGGCAATGATCACGTAGCTACCAAATACTGGTCACGTGACTGATCATGCACTGATCACGTAATTGATCATGCACTGATCACGTGGCTGATCATGCACTGATCACGTGGCTGATCATACTCTGCTCACGTAACTCATCATGCACACATCAGGTGGCTATCATGCACTGCTCACGTGGTTCGTCATGGAATGATCACGTAGCTACCATATACTGGTCACGTGACTGATCATGCACAGATCACGTAAATGATCATGCACTGTTCACGTGACTGATCATGTACTGGTCTCGTGACTGATCATGCACTGATCACGTAATTGATCCTGCACTGATCACCTGGCACATCACGCACTGATCCGGTGGCTGATCACACACGTATCACGTGAATGATCATGTATAGATCACGTGACTAATCATGAAGTGATCACGTGGCTATCCTGCACTGATCACGTGGATATCATGCACTGATCACGTGGCTGATCACACACGTATCACGTGACAGATCATGCACTGATCACGTGGCTATCATGCACTGATAACGTGGCTATCATGCACTGATATCATGCACTGGTCACGTGGCTTATCACACACGTATCACGTGACTGATCATGTGATGATCACGCAGGTACCATGTACTGGTCACATGACTGATCATGCACTGATCACGTGACTGATTATGCACTGATCACGTGGCTGATCATGCACTGATCACGTGGCTATCATGCACTGATCACTTGGCTGGTCATACTGATCACGTGCCTCGTCATGCACTGATCACGTGGCTGATCATGCACTGATCACGTGACTGATCATGCACTGATCATGTGGCTATCATGCACTGATCACTTGGCTGGTCATACTGATCACGTGCCTCCTCATGCACTGATCACGTGGCTGATCATGCACTGATCACGTGGCTATCCTGCAGTGATCACGTGGCTATCATGAACAGATCACATGGCTGATCATGAAATGATCACCTAGCTACCATATACTGGTCACGTGACTGATCATGCACTGATCACGTGGCTGATCATGCACTGCTCACGTGACTGATCATGCACTGTTCACGAGACTCATCATGCACTGATCACGTGGATATCATGCACTGATCACGTGTTTGATCATACACTGTTCACGTGTCTGACCATGCACTGCTCACGTGGTTGATCATACACTGTTCACGTAACTGATCATGCACTGATCACGTGGATATCATGCACTGATCACGTGGCTGAACATGCACTGTTCACGTGGCTTACCACACACCTGTCACGTGACTGATCATGCACTGATCACGTGGCTGAACATGCACTGTTCACGTGGCTTACCACACACCGGTCACGTGACTGATCATGCACTGATCACGTGGAACTCATGCACTGCTCACGTGGCTGATCATGCAATGATCACGCAGCTACCATGTACTGGTCACATGACTGATCATGCACTGATCACATAACTGATCATGCACTGATCACCTGGCTTATCATGCATTGATCATGTGACTGATCATGTGCTGATCATGTTTGGTATCACACACTGATCATGTGCCTCTGGAGGCAATGAACATAGAGCTGAGTAGGCAGGAATCAGTCAGCAGGCTATAATCATGGAACTCACCTCTGAGAAATCATGCTGCTCAGCTGGCAATAATCAAGTAGATGAGCAGGCAGGAATTATGCAGCACAGGTGGCAATTGTCAAGGAGATGACAGGCAGGAATCGTACATCTCAGCTGGCAATTGCCAAGCAGATGAGCAGACAGTAATCACGCAGCACAGCAGGCCCTGATCACGTGACTGAGCATGCACTGTTCACGTCGCTGATCACACACCTTTCACGTGAATGATCATGCACTGATCACGTAATTGTATGCACTGCTCACGTGGCTATCATGCACTGATGACCTGGCTGATCATGCACTGATCATGTGACTGATCATGCACTGATCACGTAGCTATCTTGCACTGATCACTTGGCTGATCATACACTCATCACGGGACTGATCGTGCATGATTACAGCGCTATCATGCATTGACTACATGACTCCACATGCACTGATCACGTGATGATCATGCACTCATCACGTGACTGACCATGCACTGATCATGTAATTGATCATGCACTGACCACGAGACTGAAAATGCACTGATCACGTCTAATCATGCACTGATCACGTGACTGCCCATGCACTGATCACGTGGATGATCATACACTAATCATGTGACAGATCATGCACTGATAACGTGGCTGATCATGCACTGATACCTTGACTGAGCATGGACTGATCACATGACTATCATGTAGTGATCACGTGACTTAATGGTGCTGATCATGTGACTGATCATGCGCTGATCATGTTTGCTGTCATACACTGATCATGTGCCTCTGGAGGCAATAAACAAAGAGCTGAGTAGGCACGAATCAAACAGTCAGCAGGCAATAATCATGGAACTCAGCTGTGAGGAATCATGCTGCTCAGCTGGCAATAATCAAGCAGCTGAGCAGGCAGGAATTACGCAGCACAGCTGGCAATTGTCAAGCAGATGACAGGCAGGAATCATGCAGCTCAGCTGGCAATTGTCAAGCAGATGAGCAGACAGGATTCACGGAGCTCAGCAGGCCCTGATCACGTGACTGAGCATGCACTGTTCACCTGGCTGATCATACACTGATCACGTGATTTATCATGCACTGATCACTTGGATATCATGCACTGATCACGTGGCTGATCATACATTGTTCACGTGTCTCACCATGCACTGATCACATGATTGATCATACACTGCTCACGTAACTGATCATACACTGATCACGTGATTGATCATGCACTGCTCACGTGGCTATCATGCACTGATGACGTGGCTGATCATGCAGTGATCACGTACGTATCTTGCATGGATCACTTGGCTGATCATACACTCATCACGGGACTGATCGTGCACTGATCATGGAGGTATCATGCATTGTCTATATGACTCCACATGCACTGATCACGTGACTGACCATGCACTGATCACGTGGCTGATCATGCACTGATCACCTAATTGATCATGCATTGATCATTTGGCTGATCATGCACTGATCACGTGGCTGATCATACACTGATCACGTGACTGATCATGCACTGATCACGTGGCACTCATGCACTAATCACGTGGCTGATCCTATTCTGCTCACGTAACTGATCATGCACACATCAGGTGGCTATCATGCACTTCTCACCTGGCTGGTCATGCAATGTTCACGTAGCTACCATATACTGGTCTCGTGACTGATCATGCACAGATCACGTTAATGATCATGCACTGTTCACGTGACTGATCATGCACTGATCACGTGACTGATCACGCACTGATCACGTGGCTATCATGCACTGCTCACGTGGCTGATCATGCAATGATCACGTAGCAACCATGTACTGGTCACGTGACTGATCATGCACTGATCACGTAATTAATCCTGCACTGATCACCTGACTCATCATGCACTGATCACGTGGCTGATCACACACGTATCACGTGACTGATCATGCACTGATCAAGTGGCTATCATGCACTGATCACCTGGCTATCATGCACTGATCACGTGGCTGATCATGCAATGATCACGTAGCTACCATGTACTGGTCACGTGACTGATCTTGCACTGATCACGTAATTGATCATGCACTGATCACGTGGCTGATCAAGCACTGATCACGTGGCTATCATGCACTGCTAACGTGGCTGATCATGAAATGATCACGCAGCTACCATGTACTGGTCAGTATGTGAACATGCACTGATCATGTGGCTGATCATGCCCTGATCACGTGACTGATCATGCACTGATCACGTGGCTATCATGCACTGATCACTTGGCTGGTCATACACTGATCACGCAGCTACCATGTACTGGTCACGTGACTGATCATGCACTGATGACGTAATTGATCATGCACTGATCATGTGGCTGATCTTGCATTGATCACTTTCTGATCATGCACTGATCACGTGGCTATCATGCACTGATCATGTGGCTGATCATACACTGATCATCTGCCTGGTCATGCACAGATCAAGTGACTAATCATGAACTGATCACGTAGCAATCATTCACTGATCACTTGGCTGATCATGCACTGATCACGTGGCTATCATGCAATGATCACGTGGCTATCATGCACTGATCACGTGGCTGATCATGCACTGATACCGTGACTGAGTATGGACTGATCACATGACTATCATGTAGTGATCACGTGACTTAATGGCGCTGACCATGTGACTGATCATGCACTGAGCATGTTTGCTATCATACACTGATCATGTGCCTCTGGAGGCAATAAACAAAGAGCTGAGTAGGCATGAATGAAACAGTCAGCAGGCAATAATCATGGAATTCAGCTGTGAGGAATCATGCTGCTCAGCTGGCAATAATCAAGCAGCTGAGCAGGCAGGAATTACGCAGCACAGCTGGCAATTGTCAAGCAGATGACAGGCAGGAATCATGCAGCTCAGCTGGCAATTGTCAAGCAGATGAGCAGACAGGAATCACGCAGCTCAGCAGGCCCTGATCACGTGACTGAGCATGCACTGTTCACCTGGCTGATCATACACTGATCACGTGATTGATCAAGTATTGATCACTTGGATATCATGCACTGATCACGTGTCTGACCATGCACTGATCACGTGGCTGATCATACACTGCTCACGTAACTGATCATGCACTGATCATGTAATTGATCATGCACTGATCACGTGGCTGATCATGCACTGAACACGTGACTGATCATGCACTGATCACGTGACTGATCATGCACTGATCACGTGGCTATCATGCACTGCTCACGTGGCTGATCATGCAGTGATCACGCAGCTACCATGTACTGGTCACATGACTGATCATGCACTGATCACGTAATTGATCATGCTCTGATTACCTGGCTTATCATGCATTCATCATGTGACTGCTCATGTGGTGATCATGTTTTTGTCACACACTGATCATGTGCATCTGGAGGCAATGAACAAGAGCTGAGTAGGCAGGAATCAGTCAGCAGGCTATAATCATGGAACTCAGCTCTCAGAAATCATGCTGCTCAGCTGGAAATAATCAAGTAGATGAGCAGGCAGGAATTATGCAGCACACGTGGCAATAGTCAAGGAGATGACAGTCAGGAATCGTACAGCTTAGCTGGCAATTGTCAAGCAGATGAGTAGACAGTAATCACGCAGCTCAGCAGGCCCTGATTACATGACTGAGCATGCACTGTTCACGTCGCTGATCAAACACCTGTCACCTGAAATATCATGCACTGATCACGTGGCTCTCATGCACTGATCACGTGATTGCACATGCACTGATCACGTAATTGTATGCACTGCTCACGTGGCTATCATGCACTGATCATGTGACTGATCATGCACTGATCACGTAGCTATCTTCAACTGATCACTTGGCTGATCATACACTCATCACGGGACTGATCGTGTACTGATTATGGCGCTATCATGCATTGACTACATGACTCCACATGCACTGATCACGTGGATGATCATGCACTAATCACGTGACTGACCATGCACTGATCACGTGACTGATTACGCACTGATCACGTGGCTGATCATTCACTGATCACGTGGCTATCATGCACTGATCACGTGGCTGATCATGCACTGATCACGTAATTCATCATGCACTGGTCATGTGGCTGATCATGCACTGACCACGAGACTGAAAATGCACTGATCACGTCTAATCATGCACTGATCACGTGACTGCCCATGCACTGATCACGTGGATGATCATACACTAATCATGTGACAGATCATGCACTGATAACGTGGCTGATCATGCACTGATACCTTGACTGAGCATGGACTGATCACATGACTATCATGTAGTGATCACGTGACTTAATGGTGCTGATCATGTGACTGATCATGCGCTGATCATGTTTGCTGTCATACACTGATCATGTGCCTCTGGAGGAAATAAACAAAGAGCTGAGTAGGCACGAATCAAACAGTCAGCAGGCAATAATCATGGAACTCAGCTGTGAGGAATCATGCTGCTCAGCTGGCAATAATCAAGCAGCTGAGCAGGCAGGAATTACGCAGCACAGCTGGCAATTGTCAAGCAGATGAAAGGCAGGAATCGTGCAGCTCAGCTGGCAATTGTCAAGCAGATGAGCAGACAGTAATCACGCAGCTCAGCAGGCCCTGATCACGTGACTGAGCATGCACTGTTCACGTGGCTGATCATACACTTATCACGTGATTGATCATGCACTGATCACTTGGATATCATGCACTGATCACGTGGCTGATCATACACTGTTCACGTGTCTGACCATGCACTGATCACGTGGCTGATCATACAATGCTCACGTAACTGATCATGCATTGATCACGTGACTGATCATGCACTGATCACGTGACTGACCATGCACTGATCACGTGACTGATCATGCACTGATGAGTTGGCAATCATGCACTGATTACTTGGCTGATCATACACTGATCACGTGACTGATCATGCACTGATCATCTGGCTATCGTGCACTCATTACCTGGCTAAGGTGCACTGATCACGTGGTTGATCATACACTGATCACGAGACTGATCTTGCACTGATCACGTCTGTATCATGCACTGATCATCTGACTGCCCATGCACTGATCACGTGGATAAACATACACTGATCATGTCACAGATCATGCAGTGATCACGCGGCTATCATGCACTGATCACGTGGCTGATCATACACTGTTCACGTGTCTGACCATGCACTGATCACGTGGCTGATCATACACTGCTCACGTAACTGATCATGCACTGATCACGTGGCTATCATGCACTGATCACGTGACTGATCATGCACTGATCAAGTGACCTATCATGCACTGATCACGTGACTGATCATGCACTGATGAGTTGGCAATCATACACTGATTACTTGGCTGATCATACACTGATCACGTGACTGATAATGCACTGATCATCTGGCTATCGTGCACTCATTACCTGGCTATCGTGCACTGATCACGTGGTTGATCATACACTGATCACGAGACTGATCATGCACTAATCACGCCTATATCATGCACTGATCACATGACTGCCCATGCACTGATCACCCGGATGATCATACACTGATCATGCGACAGATCATGCACTGATCACGTGGCTATCATGCACTGCTCACGTGGCTGATCATGCAGTGATCACGCAGCTACCATGTACTGGTCACATGACTGATCATGCACTGATCACGTAATTGATCATGCTCTGATTACCTGGCTTATCATGCATTCATCATGTGACTGCTCATGTGGTGATCATGTTTTTGTCACACACTGATCATGTGCATCTGGAGGCAATGAACAAAGAGCTGAGTAGGCAGGAATCAGTCAGCAGGCTATAATCATGGAACTCAGCTCTCAGAAATCATGCTGCTCAGCTGGAAATAATCAAGTAGATGAGCAGGCAGGAATTATGCAGCACACGTGGCAATAGTCAAGGAGATGACAGTCAGGAATCGTACAGCTTAGCTGGCAATTGTCAAGCAGATGAGTAGACAGTAATCACGCAGCTCAGCAGGCCCTGATTACATGACTGAGCATGCACTGTTCACGTCGCTGATCAAACACCTATCACCTGAAATATCATGCACTGATCACGTGGCTCTCATGCACTGATCACGTGATTGCACATGCACTGATCACGTAATTGTATGCACTGCTCACGTGGCTATCATGCACTGATCATGTGACTGATCATGCACTGATCACGTAGCTATCTTCAACTGATCACTTGGCTGATCATACACTCATCACGGGACTGATCGTGTACTGATTATGGCGCTATCATGCATTGACTACATGACTCCACATGCACTGATCACGTGGATGATCATGCACTAATCACGTGACTGACCATGCACTGATCACGTGACTGATTACGCACTGATCACGTGGCTGATCATTCACTGATCACGTGGCTATCATGCACTGATCACGTGGCTGATCATGCACTGATCACGTAATTCATCATGCACTGGTCATGTGGCTGATCATGCACTGACCACGAGACTGAAAATGCACTGATCACGTCTAATCATGCACTGATCACGTGACTGCCCATGCACTGATCACGTGGATGATCATACACTAATCATGTGACAGATCATGCACTGATAACGTGGCTGATCATGCACTGATACCTTGACTGAGCATGGACTGATCACATGACTATCATGTAGTGATCACGTGACTTAATGGTGCTGATCATGTGACTGATCATGCGCTGATCATGTTTGCTGTCATACACTGATCATGTGCCTCTGGAGGCAATAAACAAAGAGCTGAGTAGGCACGAATCAAACAGTTAGCAGGCAATAATCATGGAACTCAGCTGTGAGGAATCATGCTGCTCAGCTGGCAATAATCAAGCAGCTGAGCAGGCAGGAATTACGCAGCACAGCTGGCAATTGTCAAGCAGATGACAGGCAGGAATCATGCAGCTCAGCTGGCAATTGTCAAGCAGATGAGCAGACAGGATTCACGGAGCTCAGCAGGCCCTGATCACGTGACTGAGCATGCACTGTTCACCTGGCTGATCATACACTGATCACGTGATTTATCATGCACTGATCACTTGGATATCATGCACTGATCACGTGGCTGATCATACATTGTTCACGTGTCTCACCATGCACTGATCACATGATTGATCATACACTGCTCACGTAACTGATCATACACTGATCACGTGATTGATCATGCACTGCTCACGTGGCTATCATGCACTGATGACGTGGCTGATCATGCAGTGATCACGTACGTATCTTGCATGGATCACTTGGCTGATCATACACTCATCACGGGACTGATCGTGCACTGATCATGGAGGTATCATGCATTGTCTATATGACTCCACATGCACTGATCACGTGACTGACCATGCACTGATCACGTGGCTGATCATGCACTGATCACCTAATTGATCATGCATTGATCATTTGGCTGATCATGCACTGATCACGTGGCTGATCATACACTGATCACGTGACTGATCATGCACTGATCACGTGGCACTCATGCACTAATCACGTGGCTGATCCTATTCTGCTCACGTAACTGATCATGCACACATCAGGTGGCTATCATGCACTTCTCACCTGGCTGGTCATGCAATGTTCACGTAGCTACCATATACTGGTCTCGTGACTGATCATGCACAGATCACGTAAATGATCATGCACTGTTCACGTGACTGATCATGCACTGATCACGTGACTGATCACGCACTGATCACGTGGCTATCATGCACTGCTCACGTGGCTGATCATGCAATGATCACGTAATTAATCCTGCACTGATCACCTGACTCATCATGCACTGATCACGTGGCTGATCACACACGTATCACGTGACTGATCATGCACTGATCAAGTGGCTATCATGCACTGATCACGTGGCTATCATGCACTGATCACGTGGCTGATCATGCAATGATCACGTAGCTACCATGTACTGGTCACGTGACTGATCTTGCACTGATCACGTAATTGATCATGCACTGATCACGTGGCTGATCAAGCACTGATCACGTGGCTATCATGCACTGCTAACGTGGCTGATCATGAAATGATCACGCAGCTACCATGTACTGGTCACGTATCTGATCATGCACTGATCATGTGGCTGATCATGCCCTGATCACGTGACTGATCATGCACTGATCACGTGGCTATCATGCACTGATCACTTGGCTGGTCATACACTGATCACGCAGCTACCATGTACTGGTCACGTGACTGATCATGCACTGATGACGTAATTGATCATGCACTGATCATGTGGCTGATCATGCATTGATCACTTTCTGATCATGCACTGATCACGTGGCTATCATGCACTGATCATGTGGCTGATCATACACTGATCATCTGCCTGGTCATGCACAGATCAAGTGACTAATCATGAACTGATCACGTAGCAATCATTCACTGATCACTTGGCTGATCATGCACTGATCACGTGGCTATCATGCAATGATCACGTGGCTATCATGCACTGATCACGTGGCTGATCATGCACTGATACCGTGACTGAGTATGGACTGATCACATGACTATCATGTAGTGATCACGTGACTTAATGGCGCTGACCATGTGACTGATCATGCGCTGAGCATGTTTGCTATCATACACTGATCATGTGCCTCTGGAGGCAATAAACAAAGAGCTGAGTAGGCATGAATGAAACAGTCAGCAGGCAATAATCATGGAATTCAGCTGTGAGGAATCATGCTGCTCAGCTGGCAATAATCAAGCAGCTGAGCAGGCAGGAATTACGCAGCACAGCTGGCAATTGTCAAGCAGATGACAGGCAGGAATCATGCAGCTCAGCTGGCAATTGTCAAGCAGATGAGCAGACAGGAATCACGCAGCTCAGCAGGCCCTGATCACGTGACTGAGCATGCACTGTTCACCTGGCTGATCATACACTGATCACGTGATTGATCAAGTATTGATCACTTGGATATCATGCACTGATCACGTGTCTGACCATGCACTGATCACGTGGCTGATCATACACTGCTCACGTAACTGATCATGCACTGATCATGTAATTGATCATGCACTGATCACGTGGCTGATCATGCACTGAACACGTGACTGATCATGCACTGATCATGTGACTGATCATGCACTGATCACGTGGCTATCATGCACTGCTCACGTGGCTGATCATGCAGTGATCACGCAGCTACCATGTACTGGTCACATGACTGATCATGCACTGATCACGTAATTGATCATGCTCTGATTACCTGGCTTATCATGCATTCATCATGTGACTGCTCATGTGGTGATCATGTTTTTGTCACACACTGATCATGTGCATCTGGAGGCAATGAACAAAGAGCTGAGTAGGCAGGAATCAGTCAGCAGGCTATAATCATGGAACTCAGCTCTCAGAAATCATGCTGCTCAGCTGGAAATAATCAAGTAGATGAGCAGGCAGGAATTATGCAGCACACGTGGCAATAGTCAAGGAGATGACAGTCAGGAATCATACAGCTTAGCTGGCAATTGTCAAGCAGATGAGTAGACAGTAATCACGCAGCTCAGCAGGCCCTGATTACATGACTGAGCATGCACTGTTCACGTCGCTGATCAAACACCTATCACCTGAAATATCATGCACTGATCACGTGGCTCTCATGCACTGATCACGTGATTGCACATGCACTGATCACGTAATTGTATGCACTGCTCACGTGGCTATCATGCACTGATCATGTGACTGATCATGCACTGATCACGTAGCTATCTTCAACTGATCACTTGGCTGATCATACACTCATCACGGGACTGATCGTGTACTGATTATGGCGCTATCATGCATTGACTACATGACTCCACATGCACTGATCACGTGGATGATCATGCACTAATCACGTGACTGACCATGCACTGATCACGTGACTGATTACGCACTGATCACGTGGCTGATCATTCACTGATCACGTGGCTATCATGCACTGATCACGTGGCTGATCATGCACTGATCACGTAATTCATCATGCACTGGTCATGTGGCTGATCATGCACTGACCACGAGACTGAAAATGCACTGATCACGTCTAATCATGCACTGATCACGTGACTGCCCATGCACTGATCACGTGGATGATCATACACTAATCATGTGACAGATCATGCACTGATAACGTGGCTGATCATGCACTGATACCTTGACTGAGCATGGACTGATCACATGACTATCATGTAGTGATCACGTGACTTAATGGTGCTGATCATGTGACTGATCATGCGCTGATCATGTTTGCTGTCATACACTGATCATGTGCCTCTGGAGGCAATAAACAAAGAGCTGAGTAGGCACGAATCAAACAGTTAGCAGGCAATAATCATGGAACTCAGCTGTGAGGAATCATGCTGCTCAGCTGGCAATAATCAAGCAGCTGAGCAGGCAGGAATTACGCAGCACAGCTGGCAATTGTCAAGCAGATGAAAGGCAGGAATCGTGCAGCTCAGCTGGCAATTGTCAAGCAGATGAGCAGACAGTAATCACGCAGCTCAGCAGGCCCTGATCACGTGACTGAGCATGCACTGTTCACGTGGCTGATCATACACTTATCACGTGATTGATCATGCACTGATCACGTCTATATCATGCACTGATCACGTGGCTGATCATACACTGTTCACGATTCTGACCATGCACTGATCACGTGGCTGATCATACACTGCTCACGTAACTGATCATGCACTGATCACGTGGCTATCATGCACTGATCACGTGACTGATCATGCACTGATCACGTGACCTATCATGCACTGATCACGTGACTGATCATGCACTGATGAGTTGGCAATCATACACTGATTACTTGGCTGATCATACACTGATCACGTGACTGATAATGCACTGATCATCTGGCTATCGTGCATTCATTACCTGGCTATCGTGCACTGATCACGTGGTTGATCATACACTGATCACGAGACTGATCATGCACTAATCACGCCTATATCATGCACTGATCACATGACTGCCCATGCACTGATCACCCGGATGATCATACACTGATCATGCGACAGATCATGCACTGATCACGTGGCTATCATGCACTGCTCACGTGGCTGATCATGCAGTGATCACGCAGCTACCATGTACTGGTCACATGACTGATCATGCACTGATCACGTAATTGATCATGCTCTGATTACCTGGCTTATCATGCATTCATCATGTGACTGCTCATGTGGTGATCATGTTTTTGTCACACACTGATCATGTGCATCTGGAGGCAATGAACAAAGAGCTGAGTAGGCAGGAATCAGTCAGCAGGCTATAATCATGGAACTCAGCTCTCAGAAATCATGCTGCTCAGCTGGAAATAATCAAGTAGATGAGCAGGCAGGAATTATGCAGCACACGTGGCAATAGTCAAGGAGATGACAGTCAGGAATCGTACAGCTTAGCTGGCAATTGTCAAGCAGATGAGTAGACAGTAATCACGCAGCTCAGCAGGCCCTGATTACATGACTGAGCATGCACTGTTCACGTCGCTGATCAAACACCTATCACCTGAAATATCATGCACTGATCACGTGGCTCTCATGCACTGATCACGTGATTGCACATGCACTGATCACGCGTAATTGTATGCACTGCTCACGTGGCTATCATGCACTGATCATGTGACTGATCATGCACTGATCACGTAGCTATCTTCAACTGATCACTTGGCTGATCATACACTCATCACGGGACTGATCGTGTACTGATTATGGCGCTATCATGCATTGACTACATGACTCCACATGCACTGATCACGTGGATGATCATGCACTAATCACGTGACTGACCATGCACTGATCACGTGACTGATTACGCACTGATCACGTGGCTGATCATTCACTGATCACGTGGCTATCATGCACTGATCACGTGGCTGATCATGCACTGATCACGTAATTCATCATGCACTGGTCATGTGGCTGATCATGCACTGACCACGAGACTGAAAATGCACTGATCACGTCTAATCATGCACTGATCACGTGACTGCCCATGCACTGATCACGTGGATGATCATACACTAATCATGTGACAGATCATGCACTGATAACGTGGCTGATCATGCACTGATACCTTGACTGAGCATGGACTGATCACATGACTATCATGTAGTGATCACGTGACTTAATGGTGCTGATCATGTGACTGATCATGCGCTGATCATGTTTGCTGTCATACACTGATCATGTGCCTCTGGAGGCAATAAACAAAGAGCTGAGTAGGCACGAATCAAACAGTCAGCAGGCAATAATCATGGAACTCAGCTGTGAGGAATCATGCTGCTCAGCTGGCAATAATCAAGCAGCTGAGCAGGCAGGAATTACGCAGCACAGCTGGCAATTGTCAAGCAGATGACAGGCAGGAATCATGCAGCTCAGCTGGCAATTGTCAAGCAGATGAGCAGACAGGATTCACGGAGCTCAGCAGGCCCTGATCACGTGACTGAGCATGCACTGTTCACCTGGCTGATCATACACTGATCACGTGATTTATCATGCACTGATCACTTGGATATCATGCACTGATCACGTGGCTGATCATACATTGTTCACGTGTCTCACCATGCACTGATCACATGATTGATCATACACTGCTCACGTAACTGATCATACACTGATCACGTGATTGATCATGCACTGCTCACGTGGCTATCATGCACTGATGACGTGGCTGATCATGCAGTGATCACGTACGTATCTTGCATGGATCACTTGGCTGATCATACACTCATCACGGGACTGATCGTGCACTGATCATGGAGGTATCATGCATTGTCTATATGACTCCACATGCACTGATCACATGACTGACCATGCACTGATCACGTGGCTGATCATGCACTGATCACCTAATTGATCATGCATTGATCATTTGGCTGATCATGCACTGATCACGTGGCTGATCATACACTGATCACGTGACTGATCATGCACTGATCACGTGGCACTCATGCACTAATCACGTGGCTGATCCTATTCTGCTCACGTAACTGATCATGCACACATCAGGTGGCTATCATGCACTTCTCACCTGGCTGGTCATGCAATGTTCACGTAGCTACCATATACTGGTCTCGTGACTGATCATGCACAGATCACGTAAATGATCATGCACTGTTCACGTGACTGATCATGCACTGATCACGTGACTGATCACGCACTGATCACGTGGCTATCATGCACTGCTCACGTGGCTGATCATGCAATGATCACGTAGCAACCATGTACTGGTCACGTGACTGATCATGCACTGATCACGTAATTAATCCTGCACTGATCACCTGACTCATCATGCACTGATCACGTGGCTGATCACACACGTATCACGTGACTGATCATGCACTGATCAAGTGGCTATCATGCACTGATCACCTGGCTATCATGCACTGATCACGTGGCTGATCATGCAATGATCACGTAGCTACCATGTACTGGTCACGTGACTGATCTTGCACTGATCACGTAATTGATCATGCACTGATCACGTGGCTGATCAAGCACTGATCACGTGGCTATCATGCACTGCTAACGTGGCTGATCATGAAATGATCACGCAGCTACCATGTACTGGTCACGTATGTGAACATGCACTGATCATGTGGCTGATCATGCCCTGATCACGTGACTGATCATGCACTGATCACGTGGCTATCATGCACTGATCACTTGGCTGGTCATACACTGATCACGCAGCTACCATGTACTGGTCACGTGACTGATCATGCACTGATGACGTAATTGATCATGCACTGATCATGTGGCTGATCATGCATTGATCACTTTCTGATCATGCACTGATCACGTGGCTATCATGCACTGATCATGTGGCTGATCATACACTGATCATCTGCCTGGTCATGCACAGATCAAGTGACTAATCATGAACTGATCACGTAGCAATCATTCACTGATCACTTGGCTGATCATGCACTGATCACGTGGCTATCATGCAATGATCACGTGGCTATCATGCACTGATCACGTGGCTGATCATGCACTGATACCGTGACTGAGTATGGACTGATCACATGACTATCATGTAGTGATCACGTGACTTAATGGCGCTGACCATGTGACTGATCATGCGCTGAGCATGTTTGCTATCATACACTGATCATGTGCCTCTGGAGGCAATAAACAAAGAGCTGAGTAGGCATGAATGAAACAGTCAGCAGGCAATAATCATGGAATTCAGCTGTGAGGAATCATGCTGCTCAGCTGGCAATAATCAAGCAGCTGAGCAGGCAGGAATTACGCAGCACAGCTGGCAATTGTCAAGCAGATGACAGGCAGGAATCATGCAGCTCAGCTGGCAATTGTCAAGCAGATGAGCAGACAGGAATCACGCAGCTCAGCAGGCCCTGATCACGTGACTGAGCATGCACTGTTCACGTGGCTGATCATACACTGATCACGTGATTTATCATGCACTGATCACTTGGATATCATGCACTGATCACGTGGCTGATCATACATTGTTCACGTGTCTCACCATGCACTGATCACATGATTGATCATACACTGCTCACGTAACTGATCATACACTGATCACGTGATTGATCATGCACTGCTCACGTGGCTATCATGCACTGATAACGTGGCTGATCATGCAGTGATCACGTACGTATCTTGCATGGATCACTTGGCTGATCATACACTCATCACGGGACTGATCGTGCACTGATCATGGAGGTATCATGCATTGTCTATATGACTCCACATGCACTGATCACGTGACTGACCATGCACTGATCACGTGGCTGATCATGCACTGATCAC